>NC_056750.1:131798917-131840882 GCF_019279795.1 Protopterus annectens
TTTTTTTAAAAAGTGTGGCCTTTGTACTTAGTAGTTTTTCCCAGTGAATGGTGTATTGTGCAATATCAGTGTTTGTAGGACCTTCTGTTTCCAGTGTCTCCAGAAAGGTGGAGTTTCCTGTTCATGGATGATCTGTAGCAGGCCACAATTTGCATTGGAGCATGTTATCATGGATGATCTCAGAGGCATCATGCTGCGCCACTAACCTAGAGGTGTGGTATTTTGAATATCATTTTTGTGTTTTGGTCCATGTTCTGTGGCCTGTTTTATGAGTTTGTAGTGCACTTGTATTACCTCAGCAAGAGCCTGCCTGGGTGTCCTGCAGAGTTCTACAGCAGCAGAAGGAGAAAAGAGAGACTTTTAGTGGATTCGGTACCTCTGTTTTCCTTTTTATTGCTTATTTTCACTAAACGCACTATTCCTAGCATTTTTTATTTATTAACTTTGCTACTTATTAGAACTGTTTTTTTTAATTCTGTTACTGTTTGCACTTTAACTGATCATTTTTAAGTGTTTTTCAACTGTTTAATTGCTGAGGGCTACACACTCAAGTGTGCTAGCCATTTTTCTGCCTTGAAAGTGTTTGTATTACTGTGTCTGTTTTAATTTTCAAAAAAAAGACAAATCTCCCCCCAAAAAATCATATCTCTCAACTAGTTTCCTACCTTTCTACAACCCATAGAGACCAGTTTTCAGATCTTGCTGAATTCTGGGCTGTTTTGTAGTTTCTGTGTTGCCCAGATCTTAGTAAGATAGAAGGAAGCTTCTTTGTTCATCAGTGAGAGTGGTGAGCTGTGAACAACCTTTCTGTCATTGGAAGAGTGGTTTCAGCTCAGAATCTGTAGTTTTATTGGCCATGTTGTGTTATTTCTATCCCTGTCATCTTGTGGTTTAAAAACCCATGTTTGTGCCATTTTTGCACTTGTACTACCTCCGCAAGAGCCTGTTTGGATGTCCTGCAGACTTCTACAGCAGCAGAAGAAGAAAAGAGAGACTTTGAGTGGATTAGGTACCTTTATTTTGCTTTTTATTGCTTATTTTCACTAATCACACTATTCCTAGTGTTTTTTATTAACTTTGCTACGTATTTGTACTTTTTTTTTTTAATTCTGCTACTGTTTGCACTTTAACTGATCATTTTTAAGTGTTTTTCAACTGCTTAATTGCTGAGAGCAACGCACTCAAGTGTGCCAGCCATTTTTCTGCCTTGAAAGTATTTGTATTACTGTATCTGTTTTAATTTTCAAAAAAATTACCCCCCCAAAAAAATCCTATCTTTCTACTTGTTTCCTACCTTTCTACAACCACTAGAGTCCAGTTTTCAGATATTGCTGAATTCTGGGCTGTATTCTTGTTTCTGTGTTGCCCAGACCTTGCTAAGATAGAAGGAAACTTCTCTGTTCATCAGTGACAGTGGTGAGCTTTGAGCACCCTATCTGTCATTGCAGAAGTGGTTTCAGCTCAGAATCTGTAGTTTTATTTGCCATTTTGGGATATTTCTATCCTTTTCATCTTTATGTTTAAAAACCCATGTTTCTCAGTTTTTGCACTTGTATTACCTCAGCAAGAGCCTGCCTGGGTGTCCTGCAGAGTTCTACAACAGCAGAAGGAGAAAAGAAAGACTTTGAGTGGATTAAGTACCTCTGTTTTTCTTTTTATTGCTTATTTTTACTAACTGCACTATTCATAGAATGTTTTATTAACTTTGTTACTTATCTGAACAGTTTTTTTTAATTCTGTTACTGTTAGCACTTTAACTGATCATTATTAAGTATTTCTTAACTATTTAATTGCTGATAACTACACACTCGAGTGTGCCAGCCATTTTTCTGCCTTGAAAGTTTTTGTATTACTGCATCTGTTTTAATTTTCAAAAAAAAAAACACATAAAAATCATCTATCTGTGCATGTTTCCTGCCTTTCTATAAGCAGTAGAGTCCAATTTTCTGATCTTGCTGAATTCTGGGCTGTTTTGTAGTTTCTGTGTTGCTCAGACCTTATTAAGATAGAAGGAACCATGATGAGCTTTGAGCAGCCTATCTGTTGTTGGAGGAGTGCTTTCAGCTCAGCATTTGTAGTTTTATTGGCCATTTTGGGATATTTCTATCCCTTTCATATTTCTGTTTAAAAACCCATGTTTGCTCAGTTTTTGCACTTGAGTTACCTCAGCAAGAGCCTGCCTGGGTGTCCTGCAGAGTTTTACAGCAGCAGAAGAAGAAAAGAGAGACTTTGAGTGGATTAAGTACCTCTGTTTTGATTTTTATTGCTTGTTTTCACTAACCACACTATTCCTAGAATTTTTTATTAACTTTGCTACTTATTTAAACTGTTTTTTTTTTTAAATTCTGTTACTGTTTCTACTTTAACAGATCATTTTTAAGTGTTTTCAACTGTTTAACTGCTAAGGGCTACACACTCATGTGCCTTGAAAGTGTGTGTATTACTGAATCCCCCCCAAAAAATCCTATCTCTCAACTAGTTTTCTGCCTTTCTGCAACCCCTAGAGTCTGTTTTTCAGATCTTGCTGAATTCTGGGCTGTTTTGTATTTTCTGTGTTGCCCAGACCTTACTAAGATAGAAGAAAGCTTCTCTATTCATAAGTGAGAGTGGTGAGCTTTGAGCACCCTATCTGTCATTGGAGGAGTGGTTTCAGCTCAGAATCTGTAGTTTTATTGGCCATTTTGGGCTTTTTCTATCTCTTTCATCTTTCTGTTTAAAAATCCATTTTTGCATGATTTTTATGCTTGTATTACCTCAACAACATCCTCCCTGGGTGTCTTGCAGAGTTCTACAGCAGCAAAAGGACAAAAGAGAGACTTTGAGTGGATTAAGTACCTCTGTTTTGCTTTTTTGTTGCTTATTTTCACTAACCGCACTATTCCTAGAATTTTTTTTATTAACTTTGCTACTTATTTGAACTTTTTTTTAATTCTGTTACTGTTTGCACTTTAACTGATCATTTTTAAGTGTTTTTCAACTGTTTAATTGCTGACGGCAAAACAATCAAGTGCACTAGCCATTTTTCTGCATTGGAAGTGTTTGTATTACTGTATCTGTTTTAATTTTAGAAAAAAACAACCTCCACCAAAAACAAATCCTATCCCTCTACTAGTTTCCTGCCTTTCTACAACCACTAGAGTCCGGTTTTTAGATCTTGCTGAATTCTGGGCTGTTGTATAGTTTCTTTGTTGCCCAGACCTTAATAAGACAGAAGGAAGCTTCTCTGTTCATCAGTGAGAGTGGTGAGCTTTGAGCAGCCTATCTGTTGTTGGAGGAGTGCTTTCAGCTCAGTATCTGTAGTTTTATTGGCCATTTTGGTCTATTTCTATCCCTTTCATCTTTCTGTTTAAAAATCCATGTTTGTGCTTGTTTTGCACTTGTGTTACCTTAGCAATAGCCTGCCTTGGTGTCCTGCAGAGTTCTACAGCAGCAGAAGAAGAAACGTGAGACTTTGAGTGGATTAAGTACCTTTGTTTTGATTTTTTCTTGCTAATTTTCACTAACCGCACAATTCCTAGAATTTTTTATTAACTTTGCTACTCATTTGAACTGTTTTTTTTTTTAATTCTGTTACTGTTTCTACTTTAACTGATTGTTTTTAAGTGTTTTCAACTAATTGTTGAGGGCTACACACTCAAGTGCACCAACCATTTTTCTGCCTTGAAAGTGTTTGCATTACTGTATCTGTTTTAATTTTCGGAAAAAAACACTTCCGAAAAAATCCTGTCTCTCCACTAGTTTCCAGCCTTCCTATAACCAGTAGAGTCCAGTTTCCAGTTTTCAGATCTTGCTGAATTCTGGGCTGTTTTGTACTTTCAATGTTGCCCAGACCTTACTAAAATAGAAGGAAGCTTCTCTATTCATCAGTGAAAGTGGTGAGCTTTGAGCACCCTATCTGTCATTGGAGGAGTGATTTCAGCTCAGAATCTATAGTTTTATTGGCCATTTTGGGGTATTTCTACCCCTTTAATCTTTCTGTTTAAAAACTCATGTTTGCATGTTTTTGCACTTGTATTACATCAGCAACAGCCTCCCTGGGTGTCTTGCAGAGTTCTACAGCATCAGAAGGAGATACGAGAGAATTTGAGTTGATTTAGTACCTCTGTTTTGCTTTTTATTGCTTATTTTCACTAATCACACTATTCCTAGCATTTTTTATTAACTTTGCTACTTATTTGAACTGTTTTTTTAAGTTCTGTTACTGTTTGCACTTTAACTGATCAGTTTTAAGTGTTTTTTAACTGTTTAATTGCTGAGGGCTACACACTCAAGTGTGCTAGCCATTTTCTACCTTGAAAGTCTTTGTATTACTGTATCAGTTTTAGTTTCTGAAAAAAAACAAACCATAAAAATCATATCTCTACTAGTTTTTTCCTTTTCTAACCAGTAGAGTCTGGTTTTCAGATCTTGCTGAATTCTGGGCTGTTTTGTAGTTTCTGTGTTGCCCAGACCTTACTAAGATAGAAGGAAGCTTCTCTGTTCATAAGTGAGAGTGGTGAGCTTTGAGCACCCTATCTGTCATTGGAGGAGTAGTTTCACCTCAGAGTATGTCATTTTATTTGCTATTTTGGGCAATTTCTATCCCATTCATCTTTCTGTTTAAAACCCATGTTTGCACATTTTTTCCACTTGTATTATGTCAACAAGAGCCTGCTTTGGTGTCCTGTAGAGTTCTACAGCAGCAAAAGGAGAAAAGAGAGACTTTGAGTGGATTAAGTACCTCTGTTTTGCTTTCTATTGCTTATTTTCACAAACCGCACTATTCCTAGTGTTTTTTTATTAACTTTGCTACTTATTTGAACTATTTTTTTTAATTCTGCTACTGTTTGCACTTTAACTGATCATTTTAAGTGTTTTTCAACTGTTTAATTGTTGAGGGCAACGCACTCAAGTGTGCCAGCCATTTTTCTGCCTTGAAAGTATTTGTATTACTGTATCTGTTTTAATTTTCAAAAAAATTACCCCCCCAAAAAAATCCTATCTTTCTACTTGTTTCCTACCTTTCTACAACCACTAGAGTCCAGTTTTCAGATATTGCTGAATTCTGGACTGTTTTGTAGTTTCTGTGTTGCCCAGACCTTACTAAGATAGATAGATTCTCTATTCAACAGTGAGAGTCATGAGCTTTGAACAGCCTATCTGTCATTGGAGGAGTGGTTTCAGCTCAGAATCTGTAGTTTTATTGGCCATTTTCTGCTATTTCAATCCCTTTCATCTTTCTGTTTAAAACCCAATATATGTGCGTTGTTTGCACTTGTATTACCTCAGCAAGAGCCTGCCTGCATGTCCTGCAGACTTCTACAGCAGCAGAATGAGAAAAGAGAGACTTTGAGTGGATAAGTACCTCTGTATTGCTTTTTATTGCTTATTTTCACTAACCGCACTATTCCTAGCATTTTTTATTAACTTTGCTACTTATTTGAACTGTTTTGTTTTAATTCTGCTACTGTTTGCACTTTAACTGATCATTTTTAAGTATTTTTCAACTGTTTAATTGCTGAGGGCAACACACTCAAGTGTGCTAGCCATTTTTCTGCCTTGAAAGTGTTTGTATTACTGTACTGTTTTAATTTTCAAAAAAATAAATAAATAAAAACAAAACTTTTCTTTCTCTACTAGTTTCCCACCTTTTTATAAGCAGTAGAGTCCAGTTTTCAGATTTTCCTGAATTCTGGGCTGTTTTGCAGTTTATGTGTTGTCCAGACCTTACTAAGATAGAAGGAACCTTCTCTGTTCATCAATGAGAGTGGTGAGCTTTAAGCAGGCTATCTGTCATTGGAGGAGTGCTTTCACCTCAGAATATGTAGTTTTATTTCCCATTTTGAGGTATTTTTATTCCTTTCATCTTTCTGTTTGAAGACTTATGTTTGCACAGTTTTTGCTCTTGTATTACCTCAGCAAGAGCCTGCCTGGGTGTCCTGCAGAGTTCTATACCAGCACAAAGAGAAAAGAGAGACTTTGAGTGGATTAAGTACTTCTGTTTTCATTTTTATTGCTTATTTTCAACTGCCACACTATTTCTCGCATTTTTTATTAACTTTGCTACTTATTTGAACATTTTTTTTAATTTTGTTACTGTTTGCACTTTAACTGATCATTTTTAAGTGATTTCAACTGTTTAATTGCTGAAGGCTACACACTCAAGTGTGCTAGCCATTTTTATGCCTTGAAAGTGTTTGTATTACTGTATCAGTTTTAATTTCTGAAAAAAAAACACCAAACCCCCCTAAAAATCCCATCTCTCTACTAGTTTCCAGCCTTTCTGTAACCAGTAGAGTCCAGTTTACAGATCTTGCTGAATTCGGGGCTGTTTTGTACTTTCTGTGTTGCCCAGACCTTACAAAGATAGAAGGAAGCTTCTCTGTTCATGAGAGTTTTGAGCTTTGAGCACCCTATCTGACATTGGAGGAGTGGTTTCACCTCAGAATATGTAGTTTTATTTGCCATTTTGGGCGATTTCTATCCCATTCATCTTTCTGTTTAAACACCCGTGTTTGTGCATTTTTTCCACTTGTATTATCTCAACAAGAGCCTGCCTGGGTGTCCTGCAGAGTTCTACAGCAACAGAAGGAGAAAAGAGAGACTTTGAGTGGATTAAGTACCTCTGTTTTGCCTTTTATTTCTTATTTTCACAAACCGCACTATTCCTAGTGTTTTCTATTAACTTTGCTACTTATTTGAACTGTTTTTTTTTTAATTCTGCTATTGTTTGCACTTTAACTTATCATTTTTAAGTGTTTTTCAACTGTTTAATTGCTGAGGGCAAAACACTCAAGTGCGCTAGCCATTTTTCTGCCTTCAAAGTGTTTGTATTACTGTATCTGTTTTAATTTTTGAAAAAAAAAACCCCAAAAGAATCCTATCTCTCTACTAGTTTCCTGCCTTTCTACAACCACTAGAGTCCGGTTTATAGATCTTGCTGAATTCTGGACTGTTTTGTAGTTTCTGTGTTGCCCAGACCTTACTAAGATAGAAGGAAGCTTCTCTGTTCATCAGTGAGAGTGGTGAGCTTTGAACAACCTATCTGTCATTGGAGGAGTGGTTTCAGCTCAGAATTTATAGTTTTATTGGACATTTTGGGCTATTTCTACCCCTTTAATCTTTCTGTTTAAAAACTCATTTTTGCATGGTTTTTGCACTTGTATTACCTCAGCAAGAACCTGCCTGGGTGTCCTGCAAAGTTCTACAGGAGCAGTTGGAGAAAAGAGAGACTTTGAGTGGATTCAGTATGTCTGCTTTGCTTTTTATTGCTTATTTTCACTAACCACACTATTCCTAGTGTTTTTATTAACTTTACTACTTATTTGAACTTTTTTTTAATTCTGTTACTGTTTGCACTCTAACTGATCATTTATAAGTGTATTTCAACTGCTGAGGGCTACACACGCAAGCATGCTAGCCATTTTTGTGCCTTGAAAGTGTTTGTAATACTGTATCTGTTTTAATTTTTGAAAAACCCCAAAAACCCATACAAATCATATATCTCTACTAGTTTCCTGCCTTTCTATAATGAGTAGAATCCGGTTTTCAGATCTTGATGAATTCCGGGCTGTTTTGTAGTTTCTGTGTTGCCCAGACAATATTAAGATAGAAGGAAGCTTCTCTGTTCATGAGTGAAAGTGGTGAGCTTTGAGCACCCTATCTGTCGTTGGAGGAGTGGTTTCAGCTCAGAATCTGTAGTTTTATTGGCCATTTTGGGCTATTTCTATCCCTTTCATCTTTCTGTTTAAAAACCCATTTTTGTGCATTATTTGTGCTTGTATTACATCAGCAACAACCTCCCTTGGTGTCTTGCAGAGTTCTACAGCAGCAGAAGGAGAAAATAAAGATGTTGAGTGGATTAAGTACCTCTGTTTTGCTTTTTTTCTTATTTTCATGAAACCCGCTATTCCTACTATTTTTATTAATTTTGAAACTTATTTGAGCTGTTTGTTTTTAATTCTGCTACTGTTTGCACTTTAACTGATCATTTTTAAGTGTTTTTCAACTGTTTATTTGCTAGGGCAACACACTCAAGTGTGCTTGCCATTTTTCTGCCTTGAAAGTGTTTGTATTACAGTATCTGTTTTAATTTTTGAACCCCCCAAAAAAAAAATCCTAACCCTCTAATAATTTCCTGCCTTTCTACAACTACTAGAGTCTGGTTTTCAGATCTTGCTGAATTTTGGGCTTCTTTGTAGTTTCTGTGTTACCCTGACCTTAATAAGATAGAAGGAAGCTTCTCTGTTCATCAGTGAGAGTGGTGAGCTTTGAACAGCCTATCTGTCATTGGAGGAGTGGTTTCAGCTCAGAATCTATAGTTTTATTGGCCATTTTGGGGTATTTCTACCCCTTTAATCTTTCTGTTTAAAAACTCATGTTTGCATGTTTTTGCACTTGTATTACATCAGCAACAGCCTCCCTGGGTGTCTTGCAGAGTTCTACAGCATCAGAAGGAGATACGAGAGAATTTGAGTTGATTTAGTACCTCTGTTTTGCTTTTTATTGCTTATTTTCACTAATCACACTATTCCTAGCATTTTTTATTAACTTTGCTACTTATTTGAACTGTTTTTTTAAGTTCTGTTACTGTTTGCACTTTAACTGATCAGTTTTAAGTGTTTTTTAACTGTTTAATTGCTGAGGGCTACACACTCAAGTGTGCTAGCCATTTTCTACCTTGAAAGTCTTTGTATTACTGTATCAGTTTTAGTTTAAAAAAAAACAACAACCCCCCAAAAAATCTTCTCTCTCTACTAGTTTCCAGCCTTTCTATAACCAGTAGAGTCTGGTTTTCAGATCTTGCTAAATTCTTGGTTGTTTTGTAGTTGCTGTGTTGCCCAGACCTTACTAAGATAGAAGGAAGCTTCTCTGTTCATAAGTGAGAGTGGTGAGCTTTGAGCACCCTATCTGTCATTGGAGGAGTAGTTTCACCTCAGAGTATGTCGTTTTATTTGCTATTTTGGGCAATTTCTATCCCATTCATCTTTCGGTTTAAAAACCCATGTTTGCACATTTTTTTCCACTTGTATTATGTCAACAAGAGCCTGCTTTGGTGTCCTGTAGAGTTCTACAGCAGCAAAAGGAGAAAAGAGAGACTTTGAGTGGATTAAGTACCTCTGTTTTGCTTTCTATTGCTTATTTTCACAAACCGCACTATTCCTAGTGTTTTTTATTAACTTTGCTACGTATTTGTACTGTTTTTTTTTTTAATTCTGCTACTGTTTGCACTTTAACTGATCATTTTTAAGTGTTTTTCAACTGCTTAATTGCTGAGAGCAACGCACTCAAGTGTGCCAGCCATTTTTCTGCCTTGAAAGTATTTGTATTACTGTATCTGTTTTAATTTTCAAAAAAATTACCCCCCCAAAAAAATCCTATCTTTCTACTTGTTTCCTACCTTTCTACAACCACTAGAGTCCAGTTTTCAGATATTGCTGAATTCTGGACTGTTTTGTAGTTTCTGTGTTGCCCAGACCTTACTAAGATAGATAGATTCTCTATTCAACAGTGAGAGTCATGAGCTTTGAACAGCCTATCTGTCATTGGAGGAGTGGTTTCAGCTCAGAATCTGTAGTTTTATTGGCCATTTTCTGCTATTTCAATCCCTTTCATCTTTCTGTTTAAAACCCAATATTTGTGCGGTTTTTGCACTTGTATTACCTCAGCAAGAGCCTGCCTGCATGTCCTGCAGACTTCTACAGCAGCAGAATGAGAAAAGAGAGACTTTGAGTGGATAAGTACCTCTGTATTGCTTTTTATTGCTTATTTTCACTAACCGCACTATTCCTAGCATTTTTTATTAACTTTGCTACTTATTTGAACTGTTTTGTTTTAATTCTGCTACTGTTTGCACTTTAACTGATCATTTTTAAGTATTTTTCAACTGTTTAATTGCTGAGGGCAACACACTCAAGTGTGATAGCCATTTTTCTGCCTTGAAAGTGTTTGTATTACTGTACTGTTTTAATTTTCAAAAAAAAAAAAAGCATAAAAATCATCTCTCTCTACTAGTGCCCCACCTTTTTATAAGCAGTAGAGTCCAGTTTTCAGATTTTCCTGAATTCTGGGCTGTTTTGCAGTTTTTGTGTTGTCCAGACCTTACTAAGATAGAAGGAACCTTCTCTGTTCATCAATGAGAGTGGTGAGCTTTAAGCAGGCTATCTGTCATTGGAGGAGTGCTTTCACCTCAGAATATGTAGTTTTATTATCCATTTTGTGATATTTCTATCTCTTTCATTTTTCTGTTAAAAAACACGTTTACTCGGTTTTTGCACTTGTATTACCTCAGCAAGAGCCTGCCTGGGTGTCCTGCAGAGTTCCATACCAGCACAAAGAGAAAAATTAGACTTTGAGTGGATTAAGTACCTCTGTTTTGCTTTTTATTGATTATTTTCACTAACCAAACTATTCCTAAAATTTTATATTAACTTTGCTACTTATTTGAACTGTTTTTTTAATTCTGTTACTGTTTCTACTTTAACTGATCCTTTTTTAAATATTTTAATGGTTTAATTTTGAAGGCTACACACTCAAGTGTGCTAGCCATTTTTCTGCCTTGAAAGTGTTGGTATTACTGTATCTGTTTTAATTTTTGAACCCCCACAAAAAAAAAAATCCTATCTCTCTACTAGTTTCCTGCCTTTCTACAACCACTAGAAACTGGTTTTCAGATATTGCTGAATTCTGGGCTGTATTCTTGTTTCTGTGTTGCCCAGACCTTGCTAAGATAGAAGGAAGCTTCTCTGTTCATCAGTGAGAGTGGTGAGCTTTGAGCAGCCTATGTGTCATTGGAGGAGTGGTTTCAGCTCAGAATCTGTAGTTTTCTTAGCCATTTTGGGATATTTCTATCCCTTTAATCTTTCTGTTTACAAACCCATGTTTACTCAATTTTTGCACTTGTATTACCTCAGCAAGAGCCTGCCTGGGTGTCCAGCAGAGTTCTACAGCATCAGAAAAAGAAAAGAGACTTTGAGTGTATTAAGTACTTCTGTTTTGCTTCTAATTGCTTATTTTTAATAGCCACACTATTTCTAAATTTTTTATTAACTCTGCAACTTATTTAAACATTTTTTTTAATTCTGTTACTCTTTGCACTTTAACTGATCATTTTTAAGTGTTTTTCAATCGTTTAATTGTTGAGGGCTACACACACAACTGTGCTAGCCATTTTTCTTCCTTGAAAGTGTTTGTATAACTTTATCTGTTTTAATTTAAAAAAAAAACACCCCTCCCCCAAAAATCCAATTTCTTCACTAGTTTCCAGCCTTTTTATAAGCAGTCGAGTCCAGTTTTCAGATCTTGCTTAATTCTGGACTGTTTTGTAGTTTCTGTGTTGCCCAGACCTTACTAAGATAGAAGGAACCTTCTCTGTTCATCACTGATAGTGGTGAGCTTTGAACAGCCTATCTGTCATTGGAGGAGTGGTTTCAGCTCAGATACTATAGCTTTATTGGCCATTTTGAGCTATTTTTATTCCTTTCATCCTTCTGTTTAAAAACCCATGTTTGCACAGTTTTTGTACTTGTATTACTTCAGCTAGAGCCTGTCAAGGTGTCATGCAGGGTTCTACAGCAGCAGAAAGAGAAAAGAGAGACTTTGAGTGGATTAAGTACTTCTGTTTTGCTTTTTTTTTTTTTTGCTTATTTATAAATAGCCACACTTATTTCTAGCATTTTTTATTAACATTGGTACTTATTTGAACTGTTTTTTTTTTTTATTCTGTTACTGTTTGCACTTAAACTGATCAGTTTAAGTGTTTTTTAACTGTTTAATTGCTGAGGGCTACATACTCAAGTGTGCTAGCCATTTTTCTGCCTTGAAAGTGTTTGTATTACTGTATCAGTTTTAATTTCCAAAAAAAAAAACAACAAAAAAACCCTTAAAAGCCTATCTCTCTACTAGTTTCCAGCCTTTCTGCAACCACTGGAGTCCGGTTTTCAGATCTTGCTGAAGTCTGGTCTGTTTTGTAGTTTCTGTGTTGCCCAGACCTTAATAAGATAGAAGGAAGCTTCTCTCTTCATCAGTGAGAGTGGTGAGCTTTGAGCAGCCTATCTGTTATTGGAGGAGTCCTTTCAGCACAGCATCAGTAGTTTTATTATCCATTTTGGGATATTTCTAACACTTTCATTTTTCTGTTTAAAAACCGAAGTTTACTCAGTTTTTGCACTTGTATTGCCTCAACAAGAGCCTGCCTGGGTGTCCTGCAGACTTCTACAGCAGCAGAAGAAGAAAAATTAGACTTTAAGTGGATTAAGTGCCTCTGTTTTGCTTTTTATTGCTTAGTTTCACTAACCAAACTATTCCTAAAATTTTATATTAACTTTGCTACTTATTTGAACTGTTTTTTTTAATTCTGTTACTGTTTCAACTTTAACTGATCCTCTTTTAAATATTTTAATGGTTTAATTGGTGACGGCTACACACTCAAGTGTGCTAGGCTTTTTTCTGTTTTGAAAGTGTTTGTATTACTGTGTCTGTTTTAGTTTTTGAACCCCCCACAAAAAAAAATCATACCTCTCTACTAGTTTCCTGCCTTTCTACAACCACTAGAGTCTGGATTTCAGATCTTGCTAAATTCTGGGCTGTTTTGTAGTTTCTGTGTTGTCCAGATCTTAATTAGATAGTAAGAAGATTCTCTCTTCATCAGTGAGAGTGGTGAGCTTTTTAGCAGCCTATCTGTTGCTGGAGGAGTGCTTTCAGCTCAGTATCTGTAGTTTGATTAGCCATTTTGTGATATTTCTATCCCTTTAATCTTTCTGTTTACAAACCCATGTTTACTCAATTTTTGCACTAGTATTGCCTCAGCAAGAGTCTGCCTGGGTGTACGGCAGAGTTCTACAGCAGCAGAAGAAGAAAAGTTAGACTATGAGTGGATTAAGTACCTCTGTTTTGCTTTTTATTGCTTATTTGCACTAACAGCACTATTCCTAGCATTTTTATTAACTTTGCTACTTATTTGAATAGTTTTTTTAAATTATGTTACTATTTGCACTTTAACTGATCAATAAGTATTTTTCAACTGTTTAATTGTTGAGGGCTACACACACAACTGTGCTAGCCATTTTTCTTCCTTGAAAGTGTTTGTATAACTTTATCTGTTTTAATTTAAAAAAAAAACACCCCTCCCCCAAAAATCCAATTTCTTCACTAGTTTCCAGCCTTTTTATAAACAGTCGAGTCCAGTTTTCAGATCTTGCTGAATTCTGGGCTGTTTTGTAGTTTCTGTGTTGCCCAGACCTTACTAAGATAGAAGGAAGCTTCTATGTTTGTCAGTGAGAGCGGTGAGCTTTGAGCACCCTGTCTGTTATTGGAGGAGTAGTTTCAGCTCAGAATCAGTAGTTGTACTGGCCATTTTGGGCTATTTCTATCCTGTTAGAAAAATGTGTATTTAAATATATGAGAAATGCTAGTTTAAAAGCAAAGTAGTATATAATACATTTTATTCTATTAATCATATAGCAGTACAGATTAATTCATGTGTAAATGTAAGTAGTTTTGAAACTGCAGTGTGGCTTGAAGCAAAGCTGATCTCTGACCCTGGCAGAATGCTAGCTTAGCAAGTTTTAATGTTTATGCTTTTCACAAGTGATTATCTGCTGGGTCAGGAAATTAAATGTGTGAAATAATGAAATCTTCTGCTCTTTCCTGTTGGAATGATTTGGCCTTGTATATGTGTTACTAAGATAGCACGCAGCTGTGTGAGAAAGTGTAACAGAGAACAAAGACGTGCATTAAAAGACTGAAGCTGCTATTGTATTCAAACTGATATGAAACCTTGAACAAGTAACTTTACAGAAAGACATTATGACTGACCAGCTGGATAGCAAGGCCGTATTGTATCTAGAGGAAAAGTTTTTTAAAATATACAGCATCAGCAGATTTAATGAATAAAGGACTGTAAGCTAAAGTGATGTAGATGCCCTGTGACATATCACGTTAGTAAGGTGGGCATAGCTTAAATGTTAAACCTATATAAAATTGTGTGCTTCCTGTTTCATGTCAGACAAAATTCTGTACTTGTACGTTTTTTGCCTCCTGGTGTACACTAGTAAACTTTTGAATCTGAACCTCCTGTGTATTGAATTCTTAATTTTAGTTAACAGTTTGGTCCTTCGTAAACGGAATTCCCTTGGTAAGCCGCAGATCAGAGCGTATCGGTGGTCGAATACTGCGCAGGAGAAGTTACCGAAATGGTTCTTCTTGATTGAAAAGACCTCCGACTGAATTGTCGTGTGTAAAGAGGCTGGCCACTTTCTGATCTGTGGCCAAAAAGCGGAACTTGAACAGTTCAATACCGGAGGCTCAGGTAGGAAAAAATTTGCCTTTTTTCTGTTTTAGATCAGGGGCTAGGTTACAGTATATTGTTGTCAAGATTTGTTTTGCAGATCAGGGACAAAAGGAAGTACTGTATATTTGGTCATAGATCAGGGTAACAGAATAAGGTAGGCAGTTATTCTAGATAAACTGTAAACAGTAACTGAGAACTTGATATCATGTGATAAAAAAGGGTTACGTAACATTTTCTTTGACATGGGTAATCAGTGCACTAAAACTTTGTGAGATCCGCCCCTAACCGAAGACGCAAAATACATGCAATTACAACGTTCTGATAATGTTAGGTATTATACGAAATGGGTTAGTAAATATGAATTTGATGGTAAACTAGATAAAACTTCACTAGTTAAACTCCTTAAACAGCTTAAATCTGATGCGGGAGGACAGGCAAAAATGCAGTGCCAACTAGGCATTCCTCAAGCACACAGGTGGATTGAGGAAGCAAATCGTAGAGAACAGAAGCTTAAAAATTCAAAAACATTATTTTTAGACAAAGAGGATAATAACTTGTTGATAGCAACAGCTCCTCCTCCTCCTCCCTTGCCCCCTCCCTTACCTTTTTCAGGATATGAAGCGAGTGGACAGGCTGGTCCGCCTCCGCGTTATCCTGAAGTTTCAGCAAGACCACAACCATTTGTTAGAGATCCTATTGAAACTAGGTCCCGAACACGTAAAACACATAGGGACACAGAGCCATACCAAATAGAGAGAAATCTACAGGATGAGAGTGAGGAAGAAATATGCCTACTTATAGAAGTCCCAAATCCTCAGGCAGGACAGGAAGGGCAGGACCCAACACTCTCAGTATATAGACCATGGACACCGGAGAACATCCGGAAGGCTACTGAGGGAATCCCCCATCCAAAAGTTAATTTTACGAATTTTTTAGAAGATTTACAAGGCATGAGGTTGAGTTACCAGTTGAATGGGGAAGAAGTAGAAAAAGTAATAAGACAAATTATAGGTCCAGATTGGCACATGATTTGTGGCACCTGGAATCCTCGTAATGCAGAGCTTAGACCACTCCCACATAGTGACGCAGAGTTAGACAACAGAGTGAAAGGTCTGACAGACCGAATCTCTGAGAAATGGAAACCCAGAGCAGACTGGACTTGCATTAATCAATGCATACAACAGGAAAATGAGACAATAGATGGATATTATGCTAAATTATTAGAATGTTTTAATAATCATAGCGGTATATCGGTTCCTGAGAACCAAACAAATGATTCCCCGTATGAACAACAATTAAAAAACGCATTTTGAAAGGTTGCATTGCACCTATTAGTAGCTTCATTACGAAGCACATGATAGACCATCGAACAGGGAGGCTACAAGCCTTACTTTCGAACGCTAGACATGCTGAAAGACATTTTAATAGTAAAAAGAAAAAGAAGGCGCAAGTCTTCACTGCTGAAGATGGAGCTGAAGTATTTGTATTACAGTCAGGTAAAAAGGGCAAGAAGAATGCCCAGGGAAACAAACAGTCTGACAAATGATCAGAAGATTTTGAAGAAAGGAAAAAGAGAGGTGAATGCTTCAAGTGCGGGAAAAAGGGACAGCTAGCAAGGGATTGTAGGCAAAACAAAAAGGTAATTACAGAAGATAAGGGAGATGAGGACTGACTATATGATAGTGAGGATACATCATGTGAAAGTCAGAAATCATCAGGAAACGTTAATAAATGAAAAGCAAATGTAAATGTGATAGAGGGCGTAGAGGAAGTGCAAGTAGATATGGAGGATGAAGAAAGTGAAATTTTGGACTTAGCATTATTGAGCTTAGAGCTCTACTTAGCAGATACGAAACCGGAAGTTACACTTCTTGTGGAGGGAAGGGAAGTCAAATTCCTGTGTGACTCAGGAGCATCACAAACTTTGATACACCCCTCCAAGTTACCAGAACATTCAGAATCACCTGATTATATACTAGTAAAAGCCGCAAATGGACAGCTATACAGGGAACCGCTTTCCCATGATATAGCAATAACTGACCCTGTTTCAGGTATGACCCAGAGAAGTAAAATTGTTGTTTCTGCAAAGTGTCCAATAAACCTATTGGGCAGGGACCTTATGCAGATATTTGGCATAGCAGTAGTTCCAACTGTACAAGGTATGGATGCACAGAGACAGATGGATACCTTTGTAGTGCGACCGGAGGGTGAAACTTTTTACTGGTACAGCCAGGACCTAGTCACGACTGGTCCAGGGGGAGTAACCGAGGAATTGATGAACGTAGCCATCAGTAAAACCCTCTCTCTTGACACTGATTGACAGCATTTGTTACACTGTACTCTATACTACTGTACTACACCAGGACCTGATAGAGAGTATGAGCAAGAATTGTTTAGAAATCGTGCAACTAGATTGGTTTTGCGTACTTTGTACTGGGATACTGAGGGGAACAGTGTAGTTTGCTTTTCATTACCTCAAGAATTCCTTGCATTGTATAGATCAAATTGGTTACCACATGTCAGCTTGACAAAGAACAAAAGTGTCAAATGGGCAGATTTAGGAGAAAAAGTAACAAGATGGGAGAAACAGACTGATTTAGAACTATCAGAACAAGGGATACAAAAACAAAAACTGAATTGGTTGACACAGACACATCCAGCTGTACACTTGCAATCTAGCGAGGACAGCTGATTAGCATTTTTATTAGAAGAGGGAGAAAAGGCCTTATGTGAAATTCCAACAACTCTTTGGTCAACAGGCAAGTCAGATGTAGGACGTATTCGAACAGCAGGACCAGTTACAATTACCCCAAAGTCAGCTTTTAGACCACAGAAAAGACAATACCCTTTGAGAAAGGATGCAGAAATAGGAATTAAGCCTATAATAGCAGCATTACTCAAAGAAGGAGTACTGGTAGAATCTCCTGATTCACCATGTAATACACCCTATTTCCTGTTAAAAAGCAAACGGGAATGGTGGATGGTACAAGATTTACAAGCTGTAAATAATGCAGTAATACCTAGAGCACCCGTGCCAGACCCACATACCTTGTTAACGATTTAGAACCACAACAGAAGTATTTCTCTGTGGTAGATATTAGCAATGCTTTCTTTTCAATACCCATACATCCTGATAGTCAATATTGGTTTGCATTTACATTTCAGGGTAAAAGGTATACTCGACTACCACAGGGATATTGTGAGAGCCCGACAATATTTGCACAAGAAATGGCTAGCAACCTGGCAGGGTTTACTCCACCGGGAGGTAGTCAAATTCTACTTTACGTAGATGACATCTTGCTAGCAGCCCCCACCCAGCAACAGTGCAGGGAGGATACTGTAGCGTTATTGAAATGTTTAGCAACACAAGGACACAAAGTAAACAAAAGTAAGTTACAACTTTGGAAAAAACAAGTTAGATACCTAGGATATGTAATATCCAATGAAGGTAGAATACTAGATGAGGAAAGAAAAACAGCAATTCTGCAAGCACCCAAACCAACAACCAAGAAAGAAATGATGTCTTTCTTAGATACAACTAATTTTTGTCGGAGCTGGATACTAAATTATGCTTTGGAATCTGCTCCACTGACTGACTTGATATATAAGACACCAATGGCAGCACAAGATATCTTACAATGGACAACCAAAGCAGAAACGGCTTTCTGCAGGTTGAAGCAGTTGATAGCTTCTTCATTAGTTTTAGGACTTCCAAATTATCACAAACGTTTTTTTCAGACCGTAGATTGTAAGCAAGGATATATGATGTCAGTATTGACGCAACAACATGGGGACAAGCAATGCCCCATAGCCTACTATTCATCACAGTTAGACCCAGTGGCGCGATCTTTGCCTCACTGTGTACAAGCAGTAGTTGCAGTCACAATGGCAGTACAGGCTTCGGCCTCAGTGGTGTTATTCCACCCTCTCACATTGAAAGTGCCTCATGCAGTTGCAATAATTTTACTGCAAGAGAAAGTGGCATACCTTTCTCCTGCTAGACATCTTTCATGTATAACTATACTGCTGAGTCAACCTCATATGACAATTGAACGATGTACGACATTGAATCCATCAATATTACTTCCAACTCCTGCGGAGGGCACACCACACAGCTGCCTGCAGGAAATTGAACAGTTAGCTTAACCTAGACAAGATCTCACAGATATGCCCTTGGATAATGCCGAGGTGACATATTACTTGGACGGCTCATGCAGAAGGGGTCCTACAGGGAAGAATCTGGTGGGGTATGCAGTAGTTACAGACACTGAAATTTTAGAAGCTCAATCCTTACCACACAACTTATCTGCACAAGCAGCAGAATTGATAGCTTTCATGAGGGCATATACTTTAGCAAAAAACAAGAGTGTGAACATATATACTGATAGTCAGTATGCTTTTTCTACAGTACATGTATTTGCACAATGGAAAAATAGAGGAATGATAACATCTAGTGGAAAACCTATTAATCATGCGCAATTTATTTTGGAGTTACTAGAATCTATTCGGTTACCTACCAAAGTAGCTATTTGTAAATGTGTAGCTCATACAAAACAGCAGGATAAGATTTCGAAAGGCAATGCATGAGCTGATGCAGCTGCAAAGCAAGCAGCCTCAGACTCAGAAACTTTACTTTTAAATGAAGAATTACAACCCTCTGAGATTTTAGATTTAGACATGCTAAAAACAATGTAGATGCTTACTACAAAAGCAGAAAAACAAAAATGGGTAAAACGAGGTGCAATTCTTGAGAATGGACTGTACATTTCCAAAGAAAGAAAACCGATATTGCCGTTTAATTTATTTAGATATGCAGCTTTGTTGAGCCATGGGCAGTGCCATGTCTCAACAGGGGGGATGGTACAGTTAGTAAATTGAATATTCCAAACATATGGATACACAAACTACACAAAAAACTTTTGTGCAGCTTGTCATACTTGTAACAAGCATCATGCACAAGGAGCATTTAAAACCAAGCAAGGAAGTTTTCCTATACCACCATACCCGTTCCATACTATTTGTATGGATTTCATAGAATTGAATAAATGTGAAGGGAAAAAGTTTTGTTTAGTTATTGTAGACATGTTTTCTAAATGGGTAGAAGCTTTTCCAACTAAAAACCCAGATGCAGCAACAGTGGCAAAAGCCCTGATAAAAGAAGTAATCCCTAGATTTGGCATTCCGGAAAGGATTTATAGTGACAACGGCACACATTTTGTGAATCAGACGATTCACCAGCTTGGGAGATGTTTTGGTATCTCCTTAAAGAACCATTGTGCTTACCACCCACAGTCAGCAGGACTGGTGGAAAGGTACAATGGTACCCTAAAAAACAAACTTAGGAAACTAGTAGAGGAGACCCAAAAGAATTGGATATACTGTCTGCCTTTAGCACTGCTGAGTATGAGAACGGTTCCAAATGTAAAGGGTTTGACTCCTTTTGAAATGGTTTTTGGGAGAGCATATTATGTGCCTCAGTGGAAAGCTCTCATGCCTGCAGAGCAAGAGGCTGACAGTTCATTAGCTAGTTATATGAGGAAACTGTTAACAAATAAATCTGTTTTGCAGTTTAACTCTTTTTCAGATAAGGAACAGACCAGACTGGTGGAAGCAGTCTTGGCCCAAGGGTCGTGGATCTGGCTGAAAGTGACAAAAAGGAAGAATTGGGTGAGTCCAAAGTGGGAGAGACTGTACCAGGTTCTCTTGGCAGTGCCTACTGCAGTTAGAGTGGCCGAGAGGATGTCCTGGGTTCATTTGATGCACTTAAAACCGGTAAAGAACTTTCAACTTGATAAAAACTTTGTGACTGATACACAACCAGATCGAGATGGCCAAAAACAAAGCGAATAGAAATTTAGATCAACCCCAGAGATGTTGCATAATTATTTTGTTGAGTGTACATTTATTGACTGTAATTGTGACAATTTTCTTCTTGCTGTGGTTTATCCTACACACAACCACACAAGTGAAAGTGGGAAGGCGTGATGAAACGTCTATAGACTGGCATCCAAATTTTAACACATACCTATCCATGAAACCTGTATATGCAGAGACTATGAACATTTCAAATTGCTGGGTTTGTACAGCTATACCGACAGCATATGGAGGACTGATAATGTCCGCTGTCCCTTTGGGGATAAATGAGACTTGGGAGAATTTACTTTTCGATACAGGAACTGTGAGATCACAGGACAAAATAGCTTTATTTTTACCTGTCACACAAAAAGGAATTGTATGTTTTTTCAAAAATGACACCCTCCAGGTGGGCTGGAGCAACTGTAATATAACCATATCTTACCGATGTTATATTAAGAATAGTAATGGCAATACTTTTTGCAATACTAATTATGACTCGTATTTGAACTCATTGAAAACAACTATGAATGACATTCAAAAAAAATCCAGTTCTGTTTAAACAATTGTCAGTTATAAATCAAAAAATGTTTCATGCAGGGCTGATGCGTATTAGTAATAAAGTAGAAAACTGTTATTTTGTTTGTGGGAAAAAGGCATATAAATGGTTACCTGAGAATTGGTCCGGCAGTTGTTTTTTGGGTTACTTGGTTCCGGCAATAAGACATACTGCAGAATTACCTTTTGGTAAGATACAAAACATAAGAGAAGCAGCCCGAAAACCCAAAGGTCCAGTTAAAAAACCTGTGAATCCAGTTGAAAAGACTGAAGCTGGTTGGAAAGACCATAATTCAGTAAAACACAAAAGCGAATTGACTCATATGGACTTGAGTGACAGTGTTATATCCTGGGCAGGAATATTCCCAGCCTATGGAGCAGTCAAATCGATCTGGGAGCTGAGGAAGTCGTCAAAACTTCTCAAAGTAATGAGTAATGCAACTTTTTCCGCCCTAGAACTGGTGACTGATGAACTGAATGCAATGAGAACTGTTGTGCTACAAAATCGGATGGCTCTTGACTTCACCCTAGCGGCGAGAGGTGGTACATGCGCGCTTATCAAAGAAGAATGCTGTGCTTATATTCCTGACAATCGTCATGAGATTAATAACCATCTAGAGGTAATTCAGCAAGTATCAGCCATGACTGAACCAGGCCCAAACCCACTGATGGACTTTTTCCAGAATCTATTTGGGGGTGGGGTTCCATCCTAATGAATATTCTGATTGCCATTTGTGTGGGTATACTCCTAATAGGAGCATGTGTTTGTTGTGGAATTCCCTGCATGAAAAGATTAATCAAAGATTTTATTGATGTATCTGTTACTGAAACTTTTTACCAAGATATTGAGATTGAAAGATTGATCTCAGATGACGCTTTTTCTGAAGTATAGATTGAATGACTCACCTAGCTGAAAATCCTGAGTGGAAAAGGCTAGGACATGAAATGACCTAGGCATACTTCAAAATAGAATAAAAAGTATTAACAGGGGGGAAAATGTTAGAAAAATGTGTATTTAAATATATGAGAAATGCTAGTTTAAAAGCAAAGTAGTATATAATGCATTTTATTCTATTAATCATATAGCAGTACAGATTAATTAATGTGTAAATGTAAGTAGTTTTGAAACTGCAGTGTGGCTTGAAGCAAAGCTGATCTCTGACCCTGGCAGAATGCTAGCTTAGCAAGTTTTAATGTTTATGCTTTTCACAAGTGATTATCTGCTGGGTCAGGAAATTAAATGTGTGAAATAATGAAATCTTCTGCTCTTTCCTGTTGGAATGATTTGGCCTTGTATATGTGTTACTAAGATAGCACGCAGCTGTGTGAGAAAGTGTAACAGAGAACAAAGACGTGCATTAAAAAGACTGAAGCTGCTATTGTATTCGAACTGATATGAAACCTTGAACAAGTAACTTTACAGAAAGACATTATGACTGACCAGCTGGATAGCAAGGCCGTATTGTATCTAGAGGAAAAGTTTTTTAAAATATACAGCATCAGCAGATTTAATAAATAAAGGACTGTAAGCTAAAGTGATGTAGATGCCCTGTGACATATCACGTCAGTAAGGTGGGCATAGCTTAAATGTTAAACCTATATAAAATTGTGTGCTTCCTGTTTCATGTCAGACAAAATTCTGTACTTGTACATTTTTTGCCTCCTGGTGTACACTAGTAAACTTTTGAATCTGAACCTCCTGTGTATTGAATTCTTAATTTTAGTTAACATATCCCTTTCATCTTTCTGTATAAAAACCTATGTCTGTGCATTTTTTGCGCTTGTATTACCTCAGCAGCAGCCTCCCTGTGTGTCTTGAAGAGTTCTACAGCAGCAGAAGGAAAAAAGACAGACTTTGAGGGGATTAAGTACCTCAGTTTTTTATTGCTTATTTTCACTAACCGCACTATTCCTAGCATTCTTTTTAACTTTGCTACTTATTTGAACTGTTTTTTTTTTTAATTCTGTTACTGTCTGCACTTTAACTGATCATTTTTTAAGTATTTTTCAACTAATTGCTGAGGGCTGCACACTCAAGTGTGCTAGCCATTTTTCTGCCTTGAAAGTGCTTGTATTTCTGTATCTGTTTTTATTTATTTATTTATTTATTTATTTATTGCAGTTGGTTTACCAGGATAGTCCATTGGGCCAAATGAACCCGTTTTCAATGGAGTCCTGGGGAGAAAAGCTCCAAAATACATTCAAAGTTACATAATAGGTACAACAGATAGTAAAAAAGGAGACAATATCAAATAGTACAGCAGGTATACAGTTAAATACTTTGTGCAGAAAACATTAACTATTTAGCACAGCAAAAATTTCCATTTATACAGAAAAGTTAGGAAAACATAGTTACTAAAAGGAAGAGGAGATACAAAGACATAATATAGTGGGGGAGGAAGAAACATAAGGACTTGTTTAATAAATTCTATTGAATTCTCAGGGTATATTAAAGATGTGAGCAGAGCAGGGAGGGGTGTGAGAAGGAGTAGAGTAGGTTATGTAGGGTGGGAGAAGGAGCATTCCCACTGTGAAGCTAGATGTGTATAAAGAGATTTTTTGAAAGCAGAGTGATTAGAGGTGGTGCGGATGAGTGGAGGGAGGGAGTTCCAGAGGCGAGCTAGGTTGAAGGATAGAAGGTTTTGCCTGGGGATGTATAGGTTTATGGACTTTGAGTAGGTTTTGATTGTTTGATCTTAATACTCTATTGGGTAGGTGCATTTTAAAGGCAGTAGAGAGGGAAGGACAGAGGAGGGTTGAGAATAAGCTTATGGGCTAGAGTTAGTTGAGTGTAAGTTAATTGATTGGGAAGTTCTAGCCATTTTAGTTTCTGGAGGAAAAGACAGTGGTGGGTGGAAGACTTGTGGCTGGTGGCGAATTTTGCAATTTTGTTGTAGCAAGAGGAAAGTTGTTTTTTGAGAGAGGACTGAAGATTAGTTAGGAGTGGGGCGCCATAGAGAAGGGAGGGGATAAGGAAGGAAGTTGCGAGAGTTATTTTAGTAGCAGAGGTAAGGTAGGCATTTTGTCTATAAAGCATGCCAAGTTTTTGATGTTTTTTTTTTTATATTTTTTTGTAAGTGAGAGGTAAATTTAAGTTGGTTGTCAATTAAATCATCTCTCTCTACTAGTTTCCTGCCTTTCTATAAGCAGTAGAGTCCAGTTTTCAGATATTGCTGAATTCTGGACTTTTGTAGTTTCTGTGTTGCCCAGACCTTACTAAGATAGAAGGAACCTTCTCTGTTCATCAGTGATAGTGGTGAGCTTTGAGCAGCCTATCTGACATTGGAGGAGTGGTTTCAACTCAGAATCTATAGTTTTATTGGCCATTTTGAGCTATTTTTATTCCTTTCATCTTTCTGTTTAAAAACCCATGTTTGCACAGTTTTTGTACTTGTGTTACTTCAACAAGAGCCTGCCAGGGTGTCCTGCAGGGTTCTACAGCAGCAGAAAGAGAAAAGAGAGACTTTGAGTGGATTAAGTACTTCTGTTTGCTTTTTTTTTGCTTATTTATAATAGCCAAACTTATTTCTAGCATTTTGTTATTAACATTGGTACTTATTTGAACTGTTTTTTTTTAATTATGTTACTGTTTGCACTTTAACTGATCATTTTTAAGTGTTTTTCAACTGTTTATTTGCTGAGGGCTATACACTCAAGTGTGCTAGCCATTTTTCTGCCTTGAAAGTGTTTGTATTACTGTATCTGTTTTCATTTCTGAAAAAAAAACAACAAAAAAAACCTTAAAAATCCTATCTCTCTACTAGTTTCCAGCCTTTCTATAACAATTAGAGTCCGGTTTTCAGATCATGTTGAATTCTGGGCTGTTTTGCAGTTTCTGTGTTGCCCCAGATCTTACTAAGATAGAATGAATCTTCTCTGTTCATCAGTGAGAGTGGTGAACTTGGAGCACCCTATCTGTTGTTGGCGGAGTCGTTTCAGCTCTGAAACTGTAGTTTTATTTGCAATTTTCAGCTATTTCAATCCCATTCATATTTCTTTTTAAAAACCTATGTTTGCACATTTATTTGCACTTGTATTGTCTCAACAAGAGCTTGCCTGGGTGTCCTGCAGAGTTCTACAGCAGCCAAAGGACAAAAGAGAGACTTTGAGTGGATTAAGTACCTTTGTTTTGGTTTTTATTGCTTATGTTTATGAACCATACTATTCCTACTGTCTTCTATTAACTTTGCGAGTTATTTGAACTGTTTTTTTTTTTAATTCTGTTACTGTTTACACACTATCTGATCATTTATACGTGTTTTTCAACTGTTTAATTGCTGATGGCTATACACTCACATACGCTAGCAATTTTTCTGCCTTGAAAGTGTTTGTATTACTGTATCTGTTTTAATTTTCAATAAAAAACAACCCCCCCCAAAAAAAGTCCAACCTCTCTACTAGTTTCCTGCCTTTCTGCAACCACTGTAGTCCAGTTTTCAGATCTTGCTGAATTCTGGGCTGTTTTGTAGTTTCTGTGTTGCACAGACAGTAATAAGATAGAAGCAAGCTTCTCTCTTTATCAGTAAGAGTGGTGAGCTTTGAGCAGCCTATCTGTTGTTGGAGGAGTCCTTTCAGCACGGCATCAGTAGTTTTATTATCCATTTTGGGATATTTCTAACACTTTCATTTTCTGTTTAAAAACCCATGTTTCCTCAGCTTTTGCACTTGTATTACCTCAGCAAGAGCCTGCCTGGGTGTCCTGCAGAGTTCTACAGCAGCAGAAGAAGAAAAGTTAGACTTTGAGTGGATTAAGTACCTCTGTTTTGCTTTTTATTGCTTATTTTCACTAACCAAACTATTCCTAAAATGTTATATTAACTTTGCTACTTATTTGAACTGTTTTTTTTTATTCTGTTACGGTTTCAATTTTAAATGATCCTTTTTAAATATTTTTAATGGTTTAATTGGTGAGGGCTACACACTCAACTGTGATAGGCTTTTTTCTGTTTTGAAAGTGTTTATATTACAGTGTCTGTTTTAATTTTTGAACCCCCCCCAAAAAATCCTATCTCTCTACTAGTTTCCTGCCTTTCTACAACCACTAGAGTCTGGATTTCAGATCTTGCTGAATTCTGGGCTGTTTTGTAGTTTCTGTGTTGTCCAGATCTCAATAAGATAGTAAGAAGATTCTCTCTTCATCAGTGAGAGAGGTGAGCTTTGAGTAGCGTATCTGTTGCTGGAGGAGTGCTTTCAGCTCAGTATCTGTAGTTTTATTAGCCATTTTGGGATATTTCTATCCCTTTCATCTTTCTTTTTACGAACCCATGTTTGCTCAATTTTTGCACTAGTATTACCTCAGCAAGAGCCTGCCTGGGTGTCCTGCAGAGTTCTACAGCAGCAGAAGAATAAAAGTTAGACTTTGAGTGAATTAAGTACCTCTGTTTTGCTTTTTATTGCTTATTTGCACTAACCGCACTATTCCTAGCATTTTTATTAAATTTGCTACTTATTTGAATAGTTTTTTTAAAATGATGTTACTATTTGCACTTTAACTGATCATTAAGTATTTTTCAACTGTTTAATTGTTGAGGGCTACACACTCAACTGTGCTAGCCATTTTTCTGCCTTGAAAGTGTTTGTATAACTTTATCTGTTTTAATTTAAAAAAAAAACCAACCCCCCAAAAAAAATCCAATCTCTTCACTAGTTTCCAGCCTTTTTATAACCAGTCGAGTCCAGTTTTCAGATCTTGCTGAATTCTGGGCTGTTTTGCAGTTTCTGTGATGCCCAGACCTTACTAAAATAGAAGGAAGCTTCTATGTTCATCAGTGAGAGAGGTGAGCTTTGAGCACCCTGTCTGTCTTTGGAGCAGTAGTTTCAGCTCAGAATCAGTAGTTGTATTGGCCATTTTGGGTTATTTCTATCCCTTTCATCTTTCTGTTTAAAAACCCATGTTTGTGCATTTTTGCGCTTGTATTACCTCAGCAGCAGCCTCCCTGTGTGCCTTGAAGAGTTCTACAGCATCAGAAGGAGAAAAGACACACTTTGATTGGATTAAGTACCTCTGTTTTTTTATTGCTTATTTCCACTAACCGCACTATTCCTAGTATTCTTTTTAACTTTGCTAGTTATTTGAACTGTTTTTTTTTTTAATTCTTTTACTCTTTGTACTTTAACTGATCATTTTTAAGTATTTTTCAACTAATTGCTGAGGGCTGCACACTCAAGTTTGCTAGCCATTTTCCTGCCTTGAAAGTGTTTGCATTAATGTATCTGTTTTAATTTTTGGAAAAAAAAACTCCTCCCAAAAAATCCTATCTCTCCACTAGTTTCCAGCCTTGCTTTAACCAGTAGAGTCCAGTTTTCAGATTTTGCTGAATTCTGGGCTGTTTTGTAGTTTCAATGTTGCCCAGACCTTACTAAAATAGAAGGAAGCTTCTCTATTCATCAATGAGAGTGGTGAGCTTTGAGCATCCTGTCTGTTGTTGGAGGTTTCAGGTCAGAATCTGTAGTTTTCTTTGACATTTTGGTCTATTTCTATCCCTTTCATCTTTCTCTTTAAAAACCCATGTCTGTGTGGTTTTTGCATTTGTATTACCTCAGCAAGAGCCTGCCTAAGTATCCTGCAGAGTTCTGCAGCAGCAGAAGGAGAAAAGAAAGACTTTGAGTAGATTAAGTACCTCTGTTTTGTTTTTTATTGCTTATTTGCACTAACCACATTATTCCTATCATTTTTTATTAACTTTGCTTCTTATTTAAGCTGTTTTTAAATTCTGTTACTGTTAGCACTTTAACTGATCATTTTAAGTGTTTTTCAAGTGTTTAATTGCCGAAGGCTACACATTCAAGTGTGCTAGCCATTTTTCTGCCTTGAAAGTGTTTTTATTACTGTATCTGTTTTAATTTTCGAAAAAAAAACAAAAACAAAAAAACATAAAAATCAAATGCCTCTACAATTTTTTTATCTTTCTAACCAGTAGAGTCTGGTTTTCAGATCTTGCCGAATTCCGGGCTGTTTTGTAGTTTCTGTGTGGCCCAGACCTTACTAAGATAGAAGGAAGCTTCCCTGTTTATCTGTGAGAGTGGTGAGCTTTGAATACCTATCTGTCATTGGAGGAGTGCTTTCAGCTCAGAAACTGTAGTTTTATTGGCCATTTTCAGCTATTTTTATTCCTTTCATCTTTCTGTTTGCAAACCCATGTTTGTGTCGTTTTTGCACTCATATTACCTCAACAAGAGCCTGCCTGGTTGTCCTGCAGAGTTTTACAGCAGCAGAAAGAGAAAAGTGAGACTTTGAGTGGATTAAGTACCTCTGTTTTGCTTTTTATTGCTTCTTTGCACTAACCGCACTATTCCTAGCATTTTTATTAAATTTGCTACTTATTTGAATAGTTTTTTTAAATTATGTTACTATTTGCACTTTAACTGATTATTAAGTATTTTGCAACTTTTTAATAGTTGAGGGCTACACACTCAACTGTGCAAGGCATTTTTCTGCCTTGAAAGTGTTTGTATAACATTATCTGTTTTAATTTAAAAAAAAACACCCCCCCCCAAAAAAATCCAATCTCTTCACTAGTTTCCAGCTTTTTTATAACCAGTCGAGTCCGGTTTTCAGATCTTGCTGAATTCTGGGCTGTTTTGTAGTTTCTGTGTTATCCAGACCTTACTAAGATTGAAGGAAGCTTCTATGTTCATCAGTGAAAGTGGAGAGCTTTGAGCACCCTATCTGTCACTGGAGGAGTAGTTTCAGCTCAGAATCAGTAGTTGTATTGGCCATTCTGAGCAATTTCTATCCCTTTCATCTTTCTGTTTAAAAAACAAAGTTTGTGCATTTTTTGCGCTTGTATTAAATCAGCAGCAGCCTCCCTGGGTGTCTTGAAGAGTTCTACAGCAGCAGACAGAGAAAAGACAGAATTTGAGTGGATTCAGTATGTCTGTTTTGTTTTTTATTGCTTATTTTCACTAACCGCACTATTCCTAGCATTTTTTTATTAACTTTGCTACTTATTTGAACTGTTGTTTTTAAATTCTGTTACTGTTAGCACTTTAACTGATCATTTTTAAGTGTTTTTCAACTGTTTAATTGCTGAGGGCTACACATTCAAGTGTGCTAGCCATTTTTCTGCCTTGAAAGTGTTTTTATTACTGTATCTGTTTTAATTTTCGAAAAGAAAACAAACAAAAAACATAAAAATCATATGTCTCTACTAGTTTTTTTCCCTTTCTAACCAGTAGAGTCTGGTTTTCAGATCTTGCTTAATTCTGGGCTATTTTGTAGTTTCTGTGTTGCCCAGACCTTACTAAGATAGAAGGAAGCTTCTCTGTTCATCCGTGAGAGTGGTGAGCTTTGAGCAGCCTATCTGTCATTGGAGGAGTGCTTTCAGCTCAGAAACTGTAGTTTTATTGACCATTTTTCAGCTATTTTTATTCCTTTCATTTTTTCTGTTTGAAAACCAATGTTTGCATAGTTTTTGCGCTCATATTACCTCAACAAGAGCCTGCCTGGGTGTCCTGCAGAGTTCTACAGCAGCAGAAAGAGAAAAGAGAGACTCTGAGTGGATTAAGTACCTCTATTTTGCTTTTTATTGCTTCTTTGCAATAACCGCACTATTCCTAGCACTTTTATTAACTTTGCTACTTATTTGAATAGTTTTTTTAAATTACGTTACTATTTCCACTTTAACTGATCGTTAATTATTTTTCAACTGGTCTCTCTTCATCAGTGAGAGTGGTGAGCTTTGAGCAGCCTATCTGTTGTTGGAGGAGCCCTTTCAGCACAGCATCAGTAGTTTTATTATCCATTTTGTGATATTTCTAACACTTTCATTTTTCTGTTTAAAAACCCATGTTTACTCGGTTTTTGCACTTGTATTACCTCAGCAAGAGCCTGCCTGGGTGTCCTGCAGAGTTCTACAGCAGCAGAAGAAGAAAAGTTAGACTTTGAGTGGATTAAGTACCTCTGTTTTGCTTTTTATTGCTTATTTTCACTAACCAAACTATTTCTAAAATTTTAGATTAACTTTACTACTTATTTGAACTGTTTTTTTAATTCTGTCACTGTTTCTACTTTAACTGATCCTTTTTAAATATTTTAATGGTTTAATTGGTGAGGGCTACA
The DNA here is from genome assembly GCF_019279795.1 of Protopterus annectens. Taxonomy (NCBI): domain Eukaryota; kingdom Metazoa; phylum Chordata; order Ceratodontiformes; family Protopteridae; genus Protopterus; species Protopterus annectens. The sequence continues at coordinate 131,828,659 of NC_056750.1, forward strand.
CACTCAAGTGTGCTAGGCCTTTTTTCTGTTTTGAAAGTGTTTGTATTACTGTGTCTGTTTTAGTTTTTGAAGCTCACCCAAAAAATCCTATCTCTCTACTAGTTTTCTGCCTTTCTATAACCACTAGAGTCTGGATTTCAGATCTTGCTGAATTCTGGACTGTTTTGTAGTTTCTGTGTTGTCCGGATCTTAATAAGATAGTAAGAAGATTCTCTCTCTTCATCAGTGAGAGTGGTGAGCTTTGAGCAGCCTATCTGTTGTTGGAGGAGTGCTTTCAGCTCAGTATCTGTAGTTTTATTAGCCATTTTGGGATATTTCTATCCCTTTCATCTTTCTGTTTACAAACCCATGTTTACTCAATTTTTGCACTAGTATTACCTCAGCAAGAGCCTGCCTGGGTGTCCTGCAGAGTTCTACAGCAGCCGAAGAAGAAAAGTTAGACTTTGAGTGGATTAAGTACCTCTGTTTTGTTTTTTATTCCTTATTTTTACTAACCGCACTATTCCTAGAATTTTCTATTAACTTTGCTACTTATTTGAACTGTTTTTGTTTTAAATTCTGTTACTGTTTCTACTTTAACTGATCCTTTTTAAATGTGTTAATGGTTTAATTGGTGACTATTTGTATATATGTTACTATTTGCACTTTAACTGATCGTTAAGTATTTTTCAACTGTTTAATTGTTAAGGGCTACACACTCAACTGTGCTAGCCATTTTTCTGCCTTGAAAGTGTTTGTATAACTTTATCTGTTTTAATTAACCCCCCCCCCCAAAAAAAAATACAATCTCTTCACTAGTTTCCAGCCTTTTTATAACCAGTTGAATCCGGTTTTCAGATCTTGCTGAATTCTGGGCTGTTTTGTAGTTTCTGTGTTGCCCAGACCTTACTAAGATAGAAGGAAGCTTCTATGTTCATCAGTGAGAGTGGTGAGCTTTGAGCACCCTATCTGTCATTGGAGGAGTAGTTTCAGCTCAGAATCAGTAGTTGTATTGGCCATTTTGGGCTAATTCTATCCCTTTCATCTTTCTGTTTAAAAAACAGTGTTTGTGCATTTCTTGCCCTTGTATTACCTCAGCAGCAGCCTCTCTGTGTGTCTTGAAGAGTTCTACATCAGCAGAAGGAGAAAAGACAGACTTTGAGTGGATTAAGTACCTCTGTTTTTTTATTGCTTATTTTCACTAACCACACTATTCCTAGCATTCTTTTTAACTTTGCTACTTATTTGAACTGTTTTTTTAATTATTTTACTGTTTGCACTTTAACTGATCATTTTTACATATTTTTCAACTAATTGCTGAGGGCTGCACATTCAAGTGTGCTAGCCATTTTTCTGCCTTGAAAGTGTTTGTATTTCTGCATCTGTTTTAATTTTCAAAAAAAATCATCTCTCTCTACTAGTTTCCTGCCTTTCTATAAGCAGTAGAGTCCAGTTTTCAGATCTTGCTGAATTCTGGACTGTTTTGGAGTTTCTGTGTTGCCCAGATCTTACTAAGATTGAAGGAACCTTCTCTGTTATCAGTGATAGTGGTGAGCTTTGAGCAGAAGAAAAAATGAAATCCAAAGAAAAAATGAAGCCAGCTTTGAGCAGCCTATCTGACATTGGAGGAGTGGTTTCAGCTCAGAATCTATAGTTTTATTGGCCATTTTGAGCTATTTTTATTCCTTTCACTTTTCTGTTTAAAACCCATGTTTGCACAGTTTTTGTACTTGTAATACTTCAGCAAGAGCCTGCCAGGGTGTCCTGTAGGGTTCTACAGCAGCAGAAAGAGAAAAGAGAGACTCTGAGTGGATTAAGTACTTCTGTTTTGCTTTTTTTTTTTTTTTTTTTTTGCTTATTTATAATAGCCACACTTATTTCTAGCATTTTTAAATTAACATTGGTACTTATTTGAACTGTTTTTTTTTTTTTAATTCTGTTACTGTTTGCACTTTAACTGGTCATTTTTAAGTGTTTTTTTTAACTGTTTAATTGCTGAGGGCTACACACTCAAGTGTGCTAGCCATTTTTCTGCCTTGAAAGTGTTTGTATTACTGTATCTGTTTTCATTTCCGAAAAAAACAACAAAAAAACGTAAAAATCATATCTCTCTACTAGTTTCCAGCCTTTCTATAACAATTAGAGTCCGATTTTCAGATCATGTTGAATTCTGAGCTGTTTTGTAGTTTCTGTGTTGCCCCAGACCTTACTAAGATAGAATGAATCTTCTCTGTTCTTCAGTGAGAGTGGTGAACTTGGAGCACCCTATCTGTTCTTGGAGGAGTGGTTTCAGCTCTGAATCTGTAGTTTTATTTGCAATTTTCAGCTATTTCAATCCCATTCATCTTTTTTTTTTAAAAACCCATGTTTGCGCATTTATTTGCACTTGTATTGCCTCAACAAGAGCCTGCCTGGGTGTCCTGCAGAGTTCTACAGCAGCAGAAGAAGAAAAAATAGACTTTGAGTGGATTAAGTGCCTCTGTTTTGCTTTTTATTGTTTATTTTCACTAACCAAACTATTCCTAAAATTTTATATTAACTTTGCTACTTATTTGAACTGTTTTTTTTTTAATTCTGTTACTGTTTCAACTTTAACTGATCCTCTTTTAAATATTTTTAATGGTTTAATTGGTGAGGGCTACACACTCAACTATGCTAGGCTTTTTTCTGTTTTGAAAGTGTTTGTATTACTGTGTCTGTTTTAGTTTTTGAACCGCCCCACAAAAAAAATCCTATCTCTCTACTAGTTTCCTGCCTTTCTGCAACCACTAGAGTCTGGATTTCAGATCTTGCTAAATTCTGGGCTGTTTTGTAGTTTCTGTGTTGTCCGGATCTTAATAAGATAGTAAGAAGATTCTCTCTTCGTCAGTGAGAGTGGTGAGCTTTTTAGCAGCCTATCTGTTGTTGGAGGAGTGCTTTCAGCTCAGTATCTGTAGTTTGATTAGCCATTTTGTGATATTTCTATCCCTTTCATCTTTCTGTTTACAAACCCACATTTACTCAATTTTTGCACTAGTATTGCCTCAGCAAGAGTCTGCCTGGGTGTACTGCAGAGTTCTACAGCAGCAGAAGAAGAAAAGTTCAACTATGAGTGGATTAAGTACCTCTGGTCTGCTTTTTATTGCTTATTTGCACTAACTGCACTATTCCTAGCATTTTTAATAACTTTACTACTTATTTGAATAGTTTTTTTAAATGATGTTACTATTTGCACTTTAACTGTTCGTTAAGTATTTTTCAACTGTTTAATTGTTGAGGGCTACACACTCAACTGTGCTAACCATTTTTCTGCCTTGAAAGTGTTTGTATAACTTTATCTGTTTAATTAAAAAAAAAAAAAAAACAACCCCTCAAAAATCCAATCTCTTCACTAGTTTCCAGCCTTTTTATAACCAGTCAAATCCAGTTTTCAGATCTTGCTGAATTCTGGGCTGTTTTGTAGTTTCTGTGATGCCCAGACCTTACTAAGATAAAAGGAAGCTTCTATGTTCATCAGTGAGAGAGGTGAGCTTTGAGCACCCTGTCTGTCATTGGAGGAGTAGTTTCAGCTCAGAATCAGTAGTTGTATTGGCCATTTTGGGCTATTTCTATCCCTTTCATCTTTCTGTTTAAAAACCCATGTTTGTGCATTTTTGCACGTGTATTACCTCAGCAGCAGCCTCCCTGTGTGTCTTGAAGAGTTCTACAGCAGCAGAAGGAGAAAAGACAGACTTTGATTGGATTAAGTACCTCTGTTTTTTTATTGCTTATTTCCACTAACCGCACTATTCCTAGTATTCTTTTTAACTTTGCTACTTATTTGAACTGTTTTTTTTTTAATTCTTTTACTCTTTGCACTTTAACTGATCATTTTTAAGTATTTTTCAACTATTTGCTGAGGGCTGCACACTCAAGTTTGCTAGCCATTTTTCTGCCTTGAAAGTGTTTGCATTAATGTATCTGTTTTAATTTTGGAAAAAAAAAACTCCTCCCAAAAAATCTTATCTCTCCACTAGTTTCCAGCCTTGCTTTAACCAGTAGAGTCCAGTTTTCAGATTTTGCAGAATTCTGGGCTGTTTTGTAGTTTCAATGTTGCCCGGACCTTACTGAAATAGAAGGAAGCTTCTCTATTCTTCAGTGAGAGTGGTGAGCTTTGAGCACCCTGTCTGTTGTTGGACGAGTGGTTTCAGGTCAGAATCTGTAGTTTTCTTTGCCATTTTGGTCTATTTCTATCCCTTTCATCTTTCTCTTTAAAAACCCATGTATGTGTGGTTTTTGCATTTGTATTACCTCAGCAAGAGCCTGCCTAAGTATCCTGCAGAGTTCTGCAGCAGCAGAAGGAGAAAAAAAAGACTTTGAGTAGATTAAGTACCTCTGTTTTGTTTTTTATTGCTTATTTGCACTAACTGCATTATTCCTAGCATTTAAACTGTTTTAAAATTCTGTTACTGTTAGCAATTTAACTGATCATTTTAAGTGTTTTTCAAGTGTTTAATTGCCGAGGGCTACACATTCAAGTGTGCTAGCCATTTTTCTGCCTTGAAAGTGTTTTTATTACTGTATCTGTTTTAATTTTCGAAAAAAAAAACAAGCAAAACAACATAAAAATCATATGTCTCTACTAGTTTTTTCCCTTTTCTAACCAGTAGAGTCTAGTTTTCAGATCTTGCAGAATTATGGGCTGTTTTGTAGTTTCTGTGTTGTCCAGACCTTACTAAGATAGAAGGAAGCTTCTCTGTTCATCTGTGAGCGTGGTGAGCTTTGAGCAGCCTATCTGTCATTGGAGGAGTGCTTTCAGCTCAGAAACTGTAGTTTTATTGACCATTTTCAGCTATTTTTATTCCTTTCATCTTTCTGTTTGAAAACCCATGTTTGCATAGTTTTTGCACTCATATTACCTCAACAAGAGACTGCCTGGGTGTCCTGCAGAGTTCTACAGCAGCAGAAAGAGAAAAGAGAGACTTTGAGTGGATTAAGTACCTCTGTTTTGCTTTTTATTGCTTATTTGCACTAACCGCACTATTCCTAGCATTTTTATTAACTTTGCTACTTATTTGAATAGTTTTTTTTAAATTATGTTACTATTTGCACTTTAACTGATCGTTAAGTATTTTTCAACTGTTTAATTGTTGAGGGCTACACATTCACGTGTGCTAGCCATTTTTCTGCCTTGAAAGTGTTTGTATAACTTTCTCTGTTTTAATTAAAAAAAAAAAACAACCCCCCCAAAAATCCAATCTCTTCACTAGTTTCCAGCCTTTTTATAACCAGTCGAGTCCAGTTTTCAGATTTTCCTGAATTCTGGGCTGTTTTGTAGTTTCTGTGTTGCCCAGACCTTATTAAAATAGAAGGAAGATTCTATGTTCATCAGTGAGATGTGGTGAGCTTTGAGCACCCTATTTGTCAATGGAGGAGTAGTTTCAGCTCAGAATCAGTAGTTGTATTGGCCATTTTGGGCTATTTCTATCCTTTTCATCTTTCTGTTTAAAAACCCATGTTTGTGCATTTTTTGCACTTGTATTACCTCAGCAGCAACCTCCCTGGGTGTTTTGAAGAGTTCTACAGCAGCAGAAGGAGAAAAGACAGAGTTTGAGTGGAACAGGTACCTCTGTTATTGTATTGCTTATTTTCACTAACCACACTATTCCTAGCATTCCTTTTAACTTTTCTACTTATTTGAATTTTTTTTTATTCTGTTACTGTTTGCACTTTAACTGATAATTTTTAAGTATTTTTCAACTAATTGCTGAGGGCTACACACTCAAGTGTGCTAGCCATTTTTCTGCCTTGAAAGTGTTTGTATTTCTGTATCTGTTTTAATTTAAAAAAAAAATCATCTCTCTCTATTAGTTTCCTGCCTTTCTATAAGCAGTTGAGTCCTGTTTTCAGATCTTGCTGAATTCTGGGCAGTTTTGTAGTTTCTTTGTTGCCCAGACCTTACTAAGATAGAAGGAACCTTCTCTGTACATCAGTGAGAGTGGTGAGTTTTGAGCAGCCTATCTGTCATTGGAGGAGTGGTTTCTGCTCAGAGTTTGTAGTTTTATTGGCCATTTTGTGCAATTTCTCCCCCTTTCATCTTTCTGTTTAAAAACCTATGTTTGCGCAGTTTTTGCACTTGTATTACCTCAGCAAGAGCCTGCCTGGGTGTCCTGCAAACTTTTGCAACAGCAGAAAGAGAAAAGAAAGACTTTGAGTGGATTAAATAATTCTGTTTTGCTTTTTATTCTTATTTTCAATACCAAGAATATTTCTAGCATTTTTTTATTAACTCTGCTACTTATTTGAACTGTTTTTGTTTTAATTTTTTACTGTTTGCACTTTAACTGATCATTTTAAGTGTTTTTCAACTGTTTAATTGCTTAGGGCTAACACTTAAGTGTGCTAGCCATTTTTCTGCCTTGAAAGTGTTTGTATTACTGTATCTGTTTTAATTTCTGAAAAAAAAAACAACAAAAACCTCCTAAAAATCATATCTCTCTACTAGTTTCCAGCCTTTCTATAACCAGTAGAGTCCGGTTTTCAGATCTTGCTGAATTCTGGTCTGTTTTGTAGTTTTTCTGTTCCCGACATTATTAAGATAGAAGGAAGCTTCTCTGTTCATCAGTGAGAGTGGTGAGCTTGGAGCACCCTATCTCTTACTTGATAAATGGTTTCTCCTCAGAATCTGTAGTTTTATTTGCCATTTTAGGCTATTTTGCTTATTTTCAGTAACCACATTATTCATAGTGTTCTTAATTAACTTTACCATTTATGTAAACTTTTTTTTAATTTTGTTATTGTTAGCACTTTAACTGGTCATTGTTAAGTGTTTTCCAACTGTTTAATTTCTGAGGGCTACACTCTCAAGTGTGCTAGCCATTTTTCTGCCTTGAAAGTGTTTGTATGACTGTTTCTGTTTTAATTTTTGAAAAAAAAAACATAAAAATCATATCTCTGTACTAGTTTTTTTCCTTTCTAACCGGTAGAGTCTGTTTTTTAGATCTTGCTGAATTCTGGGCTGTTTTGTAGTTTCTGTGTTGCCCAGACCTTACTAAGATAGAAGGAATCTTCTCTGTTCATCAGTGAGAGTGGTGAGCTTTGAGTAGCCTATCTGTCATTGGAGGAGAGGTTTCAGCTTAGAAACTGTAGTTTTATTGTCCATTTTCAGCTATTTTTATTCCTTTCATCTTTCTGTTTGAAAACCCATATTAGCGTAGTTTTTTGCACTCATATTACATCAGCAAGAGCCTGCCTGGGTGTCCTGCAGCATTCTACAGAAACAGAAAGAGAAAAGAGAGACTTTGAGTGGATTATGTACCTCTGTTTTGCTTTTTATTGCTTATTTTCACTAACCGCACTATTCCTAGCATTTTTTATTAACTTTGCTACTTATTTGAATAGTTTTTTTTAATTCTGTTACTATTTGCACTTTAACTGATTGTTGTTAAGTATTTTTCAACTGTTTAATTGTTGAATGCTACACACTCAAATGCGTTAGCCATTTGTCTGCCTTGAAAGTGTTTGTATAACTTTATCTGTTTTAATTTTTAAAAAAAAAAACAACCCCCCCAAAAAAATCCAATCTCTTCACTAGTTTCCAGCCTTTTTATAAGCAGTAGAGTCCGGTTTTCAGATCTTGCTGAATTCTGGGCTGTTTTATAGTTTCTGTGTTGCCTAGATCTTACTAAGTTAGAAGGAAGTTTTTCTGTTCATCAGTGAGAGTGGTGAGCTTTGAACAGGCTATTTGTCATTGGAGGAGTGGTTTCAGCTCAAAATCTGTAGTTTTATTGGCCATTTTGTGCTATTTCTATCCCTTTCAAATTTCTGTTTAAAAAAACATATTTGTGCAGTTGTTGCACTTGTATTACTTCAGCAAGAGACTGCCTCAGTATCCTGCAGACTTCTACAGCAACAGAAGGAGAAAAGAGAGACTTTGAGTGGATTAGGCACCTCTGTTTTGCTTTTTCTTGCTTATTTTACTAGCCACACTATTCCTAGCATTTTTTATATATTAACTTTGCTACTTATTAGAACTGTTTTTTAAATTCTGTTGCAATTTGTACTTTAACTGATTGTTTTTAAGTGTTTTTCAACTCTTTGGTCGCTGAGGGCTACACACTCATGTGTGCTAGCCATTTTCTGCCTTGGAAGTGTTTGTATCACTGTATCTGTTTTAATTTTTGAAAAAAAAAAAACAACAACCCCCCAAAACCCTATCTCTCTACTAATGTCATGCCTTTCTACAACCACTAGAGTCCAGTTTTGAGATCTTGCTGAATTATGGGCTGTTTTGTAGTTTCTGTCATGCCCAGACCTGACTAAGATAGAAGGTAGCTTCTCTGTTCATCAATGAGAGTGGTGAGCTTTGAGCAGCCTATCTGTCATTGGAAGAGTGGTTTCAGCTCAGAATCTGTAGTTTTATTGACCATTTTGGGCTATTTCTATCATTTAATCTTTCATTTAAAAACCCATATTTGCTCGTTTTTTGCACTTGTATTACCTCAGCAAGAGTCTGCATGTTCTGCAGACTACTATAGCAGCAAAGGAGAAAAGAGAGACTTGCAATGGATTAGATACCTCTGTTTTGCTTTTTATTGTTTATTTTCACTAAATGCACTATTCCTAGCATTTTGTATTAACTTTGCTACTTATTTGAAGTGATTTTTAAATTATGTTACTGTTTGCACTTAAACTGATCATTTTAAGTGTTTTTCAACTGTTTAATTGCTGAGGGCTACACACTCTAGTGCACTAGCATTTTTTTCTGCTTTGAAAGTGTTTGTGTTACTGTATCTTTTTTAATTTTTGAAAAAACAAAAACAAAAAATACTATCTCTCTACTAGTTTCCCACTTTTCTATAACCAGTAAAGTCCATTTTTCAAATCTTGCTGAATTCTGGGATGTTTTGTGATTTCTGTGTTGCCCAGACCTTACTAAGATAGAAGGAAGCTTCTCTGTTCATCAGTGAAAGTGGTGAGCTTTGAGCAGCCTATCTGTTGTTGAAGGAGGGCTTTCAGCTCATCATCTGTAGTTTTATTGGCCAATTTGGGATATTTATATCCCTTTCATCCTTCTGTTTAAAAACCCATGTTTGTTCAGTTTTTGTACTTGTATTACCTCAGCAACAGCCGGGAGTCCTGCAGAGTTCTACAGCAGCAGACGAAAAAAAGAGATATTTTGAGTGGCTTAAGTACCTCCGTTTTGCTTTTTATTCCTTGTTTTCACTAACCGCACAATTTTTTATTAACTTTGCTACTTATTTAAACTTTTTTTTTAAATTCTGTTACTGTTTCTACTTTAACTGATCGTTTTTAAGTGTTTTCTACTGTTTAATTGCTGAGGGCTACACACTCAAGTGTGCTAGCCATTTTTCTGCCTTGAAAGTGTTTGTATTACTGTATCTGTTTTAATTTTCGAAAAAAAAGACAAACCTCCCCCAAAAATCCCATTTTCTCAACTAGTTCCCTGCCTTTCTACAACCCTTAGAGTCCAGTTTTCAGATCTTGCTGAATTCTGGGCTGTTTTGTAGTTTTTGTGTTGCCCAGACCTTACTAAGATAGAAGGACGCTTCTCTGTTCATCAGTGAGAGTGGTGAGCTTTAAACAGCCTATCTGTCATTGGAGGAGTGGTTTCAGCTCAGAATCTGTAGTTTTATTGGCCATTTTGTGCTATTGCTATCCCTTTCATCTTTCTGTTTAAAAACCCATGTTTGTGCATTTTTTTTTATTGTATTACCTCAGCAAGTGCCTGCCTGAGTGTCCTGCAGATTTCTACAGCAGCAGAAGGAGAAAAGAGAGACTTTGAGTGGATTAAGTACTTCTGTTTTACTTTTTTTGCTTATTTTTACTAACCACACTATTCCTAGCATTTTTATATACTAACTTTGGTATTTATTAGCACTGTTTTTTAAATTCTGTTACTGTTTGTTCTTTAATTGATTGTTTTTAAGTATTTTTCAACTGTTTAATTGCTGAGGGCTACACACGCATGTGTGCTAGCCATTATTCTGCCTTGGAAGTGTTTGTATCACTGTATCTGTTTTAATTTTTGGAAAAAAAAACAACTCCACCCAAAATCCTACCTTTCTACTAGTTTTCTACCTTTCTACAACCACTAGAATCCAGTTTTCAGATCTTGCTTAATTCTGGGCTGTTTTGTTTTGTTTCTGTCTTGCACAGACCTTACTAAGATAGAAGGTAGCTTCTCTGTTCATCAGTGAGAGTGGTGAACTTTGAGCAGCCTATCTGTAACTGGAGGAGTAGTTTCAGTTCAGAATCTGTAGTTTTATTGGCCGTTTTGGGCTATATTCTATCCCTTTCATCTTTCTGTTTAAAAACCCATGTTAGCACGGTTTTGCGCTTGTATTACCTCAGCAAGAGCCTGCCTGGGTATCTTGCAGAGTTCTACAGCAGCAGAAGGAGAAAAGAGAGACTTTGAGTGGATTAAATACCTCTGTTTTGCTTTTTATTGCTTATTTTTGCTAACTGCACTATTCCAAGACTTTTTTACTAACTTTGCGACGTATTTGAACTGTTTTAAATCCTGTTACTGTTTGTACTTTAACTGAAGTGTTTTCAACTGTTTAATTGCTGAGGGCTACATACTTAAGTGCGGTAAACATTTTTCTGCCTTGAAACTATATTACTGTGTCAATTTTAATTTTTAAAAAAAACAAACCTCCCCAAAAAAAATCCTATCTCTCTACTAGTTACCTGCCTTTCTACAACCCCTAGAGTCCGGTTTTTAGATCTTGCTGAATTCTAGGCTGTTTTGTAGATTCTGTGTTGCCCAGACCTTACTAAGATAGAAGGAAGCTTCTCTGTTCATCAGTGAGAGTTGTGAGCTTTGAGCACCCTATCTGTCATTAGAGGAGTAGTTTCAACTCAGAATCTATCGTTTTATTGGCCATTTTCTGCTATTTCTATCCCTTTCATCTTTCTGTTTAAAAACCCCTGTTTGTGCATTTTTTGTGCTTGTATTACCTCAGCCACAGCCACCCTGGGTGTCTTGAAAAGTTCTACAGCAGTAGAAGAAGAAAAGAGAAACTTTGAGTTAAGTACCTCTGTTTTGTTTTTATTGCTTATTTTCTCTAACCACACTATTCCTAGCATTTTTTTACTTTGCTACTTATTTGAACTGTTTTTTTTTTTATTCTGTTACTATTTGCACTTTAACTGATCATTTTTAAGTGTTTTTCAACTAATTGCTGAGGGCTACACACTCAAGTGCACTAGCCATTTTTCTGCCTTGAAAGTGTTTGTATTACTGTATCTGTTTTAATTAAAAAAAAAAAACATAAAAATCATCTCTCTCTGCTAGTTTCCCACCTTTCTATAAGCAGTAGAGTCCAGTTTTACAATCTTTCTGAATTATGGGCAGTTTTGTAGTTTCTTTGCTGCTCAGACCTTACTAAGATAGAAGGAACCTTCTCTGTTCATGAGTGATAGTGGTGAACTTTGAGCAGCCTATCTGTCATTGAAGGAGTGGTTTCAGCTCAGAATCTATAGTTTTATTGGCCATTTTGAGTTATTTTTATTCCTTTCATCTTTCTGTTTAAAAACCCATGTTTGCACAGTTTTTGCACTTGTGTTATCTCAGCAAGAGCCTGCCTGAGTTTCCTGCAGAGTTCTACAGCAGCAGAAAGAGAAAAGATAGACTTTCCCCGGGATTCATGAACCTTGCGCCAGGCGCCAGCATAGCGTCGGCGTTATAACGCCAAATATGGCTGCTGAGCGATTGAGGTATGAATGAATTCCACGTGCACTACCGGCGTCGCGGACCGTCCCCGCCCGGGCGAGGTATGCAAACACACTGTGGCGGTATTGCACCATGCAAATGAGGGCAAATAGCGATCCACGAAGTGGCGCAGGCGTAGCGTAAAGACGGCAATGTAAACCAAAAAAACGGTTTACATTTACCCAAACATACCGGAGGAGTAACGGAAGGCTGTCAAAGTCAGGTATCATATAGGTGCAATATGCCAATGTGGAAAGGCACGGAGAATGTCCAAAGAAAATATGCACAAAATGTAAAATGACATAAATGGCACGTATGTAGAAAGAACAGCAGACCCCCGGGATATGTGCACAGAAGTTGTAAAGCAATGAAATAATATGACAATGTCCGAAAAGAGCAGTAGAACACAAATCAGCTGCACAGCCACCACACACCATAGTATGTATGTAAAGCTGCAACCCCAGCGCAATGGTTGTCAAGTGAGTGGCGGTGTCCGCACCGTAACCAGGTATTAGTAGTCAATTCCATGCAAATGATCGCAAAGGGAACG
>NC_056750.1:131841382-131911382 GCF_019279795.1 Protopterus annectens
TTTTTTGGGGCCAGTCACCCCTCCCCATTACCTTTTTGGGGTTTCTGCCACAATCCCCCTATGTTTGCATGCACATTGGAAGGTTGAATGCAGAACAGGAGGGGGCCCAGGACTGAGCCCTGTGGTCCTCCACTCGAGACCAGCTTGGAGTCTGACATGGCACCAGGAACACAAACCCTGTGTGGTGTGACCTCCATCCAGTTGGCAAACCATCGTGCGACATATGTCCCCACATGTACGCTGGTGAGCCTTTCCATGAGTCCCACGTGGAGTGTGGTTTGAACGCTCCCACCAGGTCATGGTAGTCTGTGCAAACCGACGTACCCCCATCAATGGCCTTAGTGACCCCTCCAGACAGGTCTAGCAGGTTAGGGAGGTAGGATCTGCCCTTGACTAAGTTGATGTGGGTATGTTCCGGTATTGGCTGTACACCACTGTCTGTATTTATGGGCCCCAGTATGGACCTCCCCGCAGCTTTGCAGACAAGGCATGTCAAGCTGATAGGGCAGGAATGTCTACAGTCCATAAGAGCACTACCCTGGCGTAGTGGGACCACAGCTGCCATATGCCATCCAGCGGGGACCCAGCCCGTAGTAAGCCTAAGATGACACAGCGGCCTTATGTGTGGGGCGAGGGCCTCAATGAGGTTGAGTGGCACACAGCCAGGGACACCATCTGGGCCCATTGGTGCTGTGTTCACCGCTTAACAGATGTCAGATCACTCCTGGGCATACGAGATGTTTGGGAGGCTAGACTCTGGTGGATGGATACGCCCTCTTGGGGGTAGATGTATGCATGGAACATGTCCGCTGGTTGGTTGACAATGTCTGCGGGTTCAGTGACCATTGTACCATTCTGGAGTAATTCTGGGCATGACTGTGCGCTCCCACCCATGTCCCTACCACAGCTAAGGAAGGCCCTATGGTTGTCTCATGTGCCCTCTGCAGTACCACTCCCACAAGCGGCCTTGGATGATTGTATGTGTGACCGTATGTTAACGCCGGTATTAATGAGTGATGCCTTCCCTGGTACTGATATTGCTCTGTCATGTATTAGCTCCAACTGTTGTTGTACAGTTTGTCAATGGCTGGGGTCCACCAGACCATGTGCCTGCCTTTGGTGGACAAGGTCCTGATGTTATCATGATCGCTTGGTGCAGACATCCCTGGGGTTGCTCAGAGAAGGCATTTGTAAGGGTTTCAGCAGTGTGGCCTGTGTTTACCACTGGCATGGAGGCCTTTTGGGTACCACACCGGTCGTATGACGTGTGGTTCGCTGTGGAGAGGGCGTCACTTACGTCTCCCATGCCGGTGTTGGGTGCAGGATGCGGATTACCAGTGGATCCACTATACAGTCTGACATCACCATTGAGGGATGTACATCCTGTGTGGAGCATATCCTCCCATGTGTGATGATCAGAACTGGTATACGTCCCCTAGTGGGTATGGTGCATGGCTCTTCCACAGCAGTCAGGTGTTTGAACACCTGGGACCTGTGGCATAAGTTGTGCCCTGGGTAATGTTCTCGGTCTATGTATGGGTGGTTGATGTCACCCAACACGACGGTGTTGTGAGAGCATGCACCCACCAGTGTCCTCAGGATGGCTGTGCAGGTATCCTGGGATTGGGAGGGTGGTCTGTAGCATGCAACAAACTGTAGGGCAGTCCTAACCATGGTTAATTGCACCTGGATATTCCCCGCTGCTACGTGCATCTCTGCCAACATGGAGGTGTGTGTATCCGCTATGGAAATGGGGACTCCCTCCTTCTGTGTTATGTCCGGGTTATGATCCTGAACGCGTGATATAGGTATGACCCGACAGTGCTGGGGTGCTCTCAGCAGCCCTGACCAATGTTTCAGTCACAGCACTGACATCGATGTCCTCCATACTGAGGAGGGCATTTGAGGTGTGTGCAGCTTGGCTGTAGACCACTGGCAGTGAGCTGTATTATCCTGTGTGTTCTCCAGGCTTGTAGTGTGGGGTGGTAGGTTATCATTCCAGCCGTGCCTGCGGTGAGCACTGTGGGGGTGGCAGGTGCCTTTGCCAAACCCTTGTAGACCAGGGCGACAGCTGCCAGCCATACCATGCGGGCGCGGCATGCCAAGCATGTCATCCCAGGTAAATGGAATCGGATCCCCAGACTGACACCGGTAACCAGGACATTATCAAGGGTGACCACATTGAGCCAGTGTAGTGGCATCATACTTGATGAGGGTGGGATACTGCCCAGGTTCAGGGACATGCCAGCCTGGGCTACACAATCTGAGTGGCCCTCTATGTGTCCTGTAATGTATCCCAGGGTGGTATGCCACCAGATGTAGACACCGGCATGGGCAATGACCAAGGCCATACCTGCACATGCTGCGGAGTGACCTGAGTGCGTGCGTTCTGTATGCGATTCCAGCGCCCGCAGCCTACTGTGATCATTCCCTTGTTCAGTATGGTGGGTGGGACGTCGGTGTGTCTGGCAGTGGCGTCACCAATTACAGGTGTGTCTGGCAGTGTGTGCGTCACCTTTGGGTCTCTGCCGGTTAGCACACTGGACGTTGGGGAACCATGTGTTGCATGTCCTATGTCTTGTGGAGGCAGTAGCTTGTGTGTCTGCTTCAGAGGGCTCGTTAGGTTTGTGACATGTCCTACAGTGCCTCCAGGTATGTCTTAGTGTGTTCATGTGTTTGATTAGCATTTGCGATAGTCACATGTGACACTGGGTATGTGGTGTGCAGTGTGTCCTTCCCTCCAGCGTGGTCTTGCCGGGTCATGGTTGGGAGAGCACAGCCCCTGTCTGGCTATATAGTTGCCTGTAACATGTATTATGTTCATTGGGGGAGGTGCGGATTGTCCGTGTCCATGAGGCACCTGTAACAGTGGCCAGGATGCCCAGATTCACCATCTGAACAGGAGAGGTCGCTAGCAATTGACCCGTCGACATGCCAGAGGATGTGAATGCATTTGCTGCGTAACCGGTCAGAAGGCACCTATAGGAAGTGGGCACAAGGGGATTCTAGGACAGTGTAGTACTCCATTGAGTATACATGTACTTTATCTGTGTGGGACTACTATGGGAGCAGGTGCAGAGTTTTTGTGATGTAGGGAACAGACAGTCGGGAATGCAAGAAGAGGTCATACATAAACCGCGGAGCACGGAGCCGGATACAGTGTAACATTGCTTACACGGTACATGACGACATGTCCACATATACTGCACCTGACGCCTGTGGTCGGTGCCACAGGCTACGGTGGACAGAGACATCACATACATGGCATGACACAGTACAGGTATGGTGACATTCTGTGGGTGTCGTACGCAGTGTGCTGGCTACTGACCGCAGGTGTCACCTGTCAGCTGTGGTGCACAGTGTTCGACAGTCGGATGCTGTACCGGTATAGGAATATTCCCGCATCGGCTGGGCGACACCTCTATGGCACACACACCATTGTGGCCACCTGGGGACACCGGTCGGTGTGGTCGGCACCCTCACAAGTCAATGCACCGACGCAATGTCACAGGGGTGGTCTTGCACAGGTGGCCAGTAAGGCTCACAGGTATGGAAATGACAGGTCTGTACAATGCAGCACCACTACGGGATGGTCACCTGTGTGGTCAGTGTCCAGTCACAACACGATATCTGCATACACCCTCTCAACAGGCAGCAGACATACACACATGTCGACACACCGACATGGTGGTGGCCACACATGTCTACACGGAGGGATGACGTGTTGCATGTACTACACCATCCACATCAGTGCACCCCACACTGAGGTAGGTACAGAGCTCTACCATGGTGTACAGTGATGTGTGGCACGTGGCACATAGTTCCCCCGATCTGTGGCATACATGGGCACACATTCCTGCACACATGTTGGTGCTAGGAATGCCACACCCGCTACATGGGATTTGTGCAGGCGCAGCAGCAGTATGTGGTGCATCCTGCGTACTACCACTGTATCCAGCATCTGTGCCAATATCTGCACTTGGGTGGTGGTAGGGGTTACAGTGGCAATGTGACATATGGTCGAACCCGCATGGCCGATGGGTATGCATCATGGCAGCGCTTGTCATGTAAAGGCGACATAGCGGACTGTATGCACATGGCAGGGTAGGACGGTGTGTGACACACCTGTGACCAGCACCTGCACACATGCATGTGGACAGGTGTTTAAACAAATGGTGTACACACAGACTGCCATCGTGCTGTTACTATGCCACCATATGACTGCCCCCATGATGGGTATGCATGTGTGAGGGTTGCAACTGTGTTACGGACACCAGACATCGCCCCTGCACGGCTGCACCGCACAGTACACATGTCACATGTATCCCCTGTTGCCATGTGTGTATGCATTGCTACGTTGTGACATGTGTCAACATGCATGGAACATGGACTGTGGTTTGGTATCACAGCTGTCACAGGCAAACTGTACAAGGGTATGTGTCCCTGTGAACACCGCCACACCCTGTAGGGGTGCATACCACAGAAATGTGTCCACCTTCCCTTCGTGTGTGTATTACTGCGTATGCCTGTGTCATGCATGTGGTCCATCACAGGCCTCGTATGTGTCCTGCGTGCAGTCCATGCACACAGCCAGGAAATCACATATGTGACATATCCGGACATTGTTTCACTGTGGTACAGCTGCAGTCATGTGTCATACCTGTGTCAGGCCCGTGGCATGTGTGGAGCACGCCTGTCCGTGTATACCGGTACGGGTGGACTACATCATACCTGTGGGATCATTGATAGTACATGTGTACTCTGCACGACAGACATACACCGCCACATAGTCTTCTGGACATATGTCACATGCAGTTTCTGGACCGTGAGGCATACTGCTGCACCAATAACAAGGTGCTGGCATAGCAGCTACAGTGTTCACTTCGGTGTGTACATGTTCAGCCTGCACCCATGGCGCCTGTGCTGTCATCTGTGTGTGTAATGCAGGACTGCATGTGTGTCCACCCTGCGTGCGTGTATGGGTTTACCTGGCCGTGACTTGCGGTGTGTGCACTCCGTCTGCATGCCGGACGGCGCGTAGCACATACTACGTGTGTGAGCATGGCCGGGTCACTGTTGTGTGGCTGGACACACACGACGGTCCACAGTCTGCCTCCCATGCTGTCGCCCCATGTGTATGCATGTCTGCTCTGTGCCGATTCTAAGTGTCTGAGCATGCCCAGTGAGCAGCTGTGTAGATAGACACACAGTACAGTGCACACCGCGCCCGACTGCATTGATACCCCGGGTGCATGCCTGTTTCCCATTCGCAACTGCCACGTTTGTGGCATGGCCGGGTTGCTGTTGTGTGGCTGGACACACACGACGGTCCACAGTCTGCCTCCCATGCCATCGCCCCATGTGTATGCATGTCTGCTCTGTGCCAATTCTAAGTGTCTGAGCATGCCCAGTGAGCAGCTGTGTAGATAGACACACAGTACAGTGCACACCACGCCTGACTGCATTGATACCCCGGGTGCATGCCTGTTTCCCCTTCGCAACTGCCACGTCTGTGGCATGGCCGGGTTGCTGTTGTGTGGCTGGACACACACGACGGTCCACAGTCTGCCTCCCATGCCATCGCCCCATGTGTATGCATGTCTGCTCTGTGCCGATTCTAAGTGTCTGAGCATGCCCAGTAAGCAGCTGTGTAGATGGACACACAGTACAGTGCACCCCGCGCCCGACTGCGTTGATACCCCGTGAGCATGTCTGTCTCCCCTTTGCAACCGCTAGGTGTGAGAGGCATGGCCAGTACACCTGTCGGGGGTACACACGACAGTCAGCACCGATGTCTGCTACTAGGTGTGTAGCCATGGCCAATGACATCCTGCATAGCCATGGTGACCATCCAGGTGACTCATATGTGGCTGTCATGCCATTGGCTGCCTACATCCTGCACGCTGGATGCCCTCTCATAGGGTATACTGTCATGTGGTGCATCCCGTATTCATGTCGTGATGTACTGCTCCGTAGCTATTTGGTATTCCCAACTGCAGCACTACCGTGTTACTGTACGGCCACCTTGGGATGGTAACAGGCTGTGTGACTCGCGACTCTGTCTTCATTCCCTATCGGCCGCATTGCCTCTGCAGATGATACCACCCACTTAGGGGTATGCCTCCTGACAGAGCTGTGCTCAGTAATCCCGGTAGCTGCTCTGTAAATGCTTCATGCTGTAGTGAGTTCATGTAGGTAGGCGAGGTCTCACTCTCAGCCCTTCCCTGTGTGTGTGTGTGTGTGTGTGTGTGTGTGTGTGTTTCCAGCTGCCTCTGCAGATGAACATGCTTTTAGACGCTTCGCAACACATACCTTGGCTATTGCCAGCTATTCTCTTACGGGTGATGTCACCCACCTAGAAGTATGCCTCTGACAGAGCTGTGCTCGTAATCTCGTAGCACGTTCTGTAAATGCTTCATGCTGTAGTGAGTTCATGTAGGTAGGCATAGGTTCGACTCCCGGCCCTTGTGTGTGTGTGTGTTTCCAGCTGCCTCTGCAGATGAACATGCTTTTAGACGCTTCGCAACACATACCTTGGCTATTGCCAGCTACTCTCTTACGGGTGATGTCACACGCCTAGAAGTATGCTCTGACAGCGCTGTGCTCAGTAAACTCAGTAGCGCGTTCTGTAAATGCTTCATGCTGTAGTGAGTTCATATGTAGGCGAGGGTTCGACCGGCCCTTTTCTGTGTGTGTGTGTGTGTGTGTGTGTATGTGTTTCCAGCTGCCTCTGCAGATGAACATGCTTTTAGATGCTTCGCAACACATACCTTGGCTATTGCCAGCTATTCTCTTCACGGGTGATGTCACCCACCTAGAAGTATGCCTCTGACAGCGCCTGTGCTCGGTAATCTCGGTAGCTGCTCTGTAAATGCTTCATGCTGTAGTGAGTTCATGTAGGTAGGCGAGGTTCGACTCGGCCCTTCCTGTGTGTGTGTGTGTGTGTGTGTGTGTTTCCAGCTGCCTCTGCAGATGAACAT
This sequence comes from Protopterus annectens, assembly GCF_019279795.1. Classification (NCBI taxonomy): domain Eukaryota; kingdom Metazoa; phylum Chordata; order Ceratodontiformes; family Protopteridae; genus Protopterus; species Protopterus annectens. Next base: position 131,848,363 of record NC_056750.1, read on the forward strand.
GCTTTTAGACGCTTTGCAACACATACCTTGGCTATTGCCAGCTATTCTTACGGGTGATGTCACCTGCCTAGAAGTATGCCTCTGACAGCGCTGTGCTCAGTAATCTCGGTTCTGTAAATGCTTCATGCTGTAGTGAGTTCATGTAGGTAAGCATAGGTTCGACTCTCGGCCCTTTCCTCTGTGTGTGTGTGTGTGTGTGTGTGTTTCCAGCTGTCACTGCAGATGAACATGCTTTTAGACGCTTCACAACACATACCTTGGCTATTGCCAGCTATTCTCTTACGGGTGATGTCACCCGCCTAGAAATATGCCTCTGACAGTGCTGTGCTCAGTAATCTCGGTAGCGCATTCTGTAAATGCTTCATGCTGTAGTGAGTTCATGTAGGTAGGCGTAGGTTCGACTCTCGGCCCTTTCCTGTGCGTGTGTGCGTGTGTGCGTGTGTGCGTGTGTGTGTGTGTGTGTGTGTGTTTCCAGCTGTCTCTGCAGATGAATATGCTTTTAGATGCTTCGCAACACATACCTTGGCTATTGCCAGCTATTCTCTTACGGGTGATGTCACCCGCCTAGAAGTATGCCTCTGACAGCACTGTGCTCAGTAATCTCGGTAGCGCTCTGTAAATGCTTCATGCTGTAGTGAGTTCATGTAGGTAGGCGTAGGTTCGACTCTCGGCCCTTCCGTGTGTGTGTGTGTGTGTGTGTGTGTGTGTGTTTCCAGCTGCCTTTGCAGATGAACATGCTTTTAGACGCTTCGCAACACATACCTTGGCTATTGCCAGCTATTCTCTTACGGGTGATGTCACCCGCCTAGAAGTATGCCTCTGACAGCGCTGTGCTCAGTAATCTCGGTAGCGCGTTCTGTAAATGCTTCATGCTGTAGTGAGTTCATGTAGGTAGGCATAGGTTCGACTCTCAGCCCTTTGCTGTGTGTGTGTGTGTGTGTGTGTGTGTGTTTCCAGCTGCCTCTGCAGATGACAACACATACCTTGGCTATTGCCAGCTATTCTCTTACGGGTGATGTCACCCGCCTAGAAGTATGCCTCTGACAGTGCTGTGCTCACTAATCTCGGTAGCGCGTTCTGTAAATGTTTCATGCTGTAGTGAGTTCATGTAGGTAGGCGTAGGTTCGACTCTCGGCCCTTCCCTGTGTGTGTGTGTGTTTCCAGCTGCCTCTGCAGATGAATATGCTTTTAGACGCTTTGCAACACATACCTTGGCTATCAGCGGCCATTCCTTTATGGATGTTGTCACCCACCTGTACATGTGCCTCTGACGGTGGTGTGTTCGGTGGTCCACGTAGCGCATTCCATACCTGTGTCATACGTTTGTGCGGTTGAGTATGTGGGGGTGTGGTCAATCACCATGCCAGCCACATGTGTGTGTGTGTCCATGCTCCCAGCTGCATGGGTTCATAAGGTATGGCTTTGAGGTTTACGCAGAACACTCATATCCTGCCGCCATCCCTGTGTTTGTGGATGGTGAGACGCAGCTCGTGTACTGCTTGTGTGCCTGCTGTGGTTGGCGACCTCCGTAGCGTGTTCTCCACGTGCACGCTGCTATGGTGTGGTGGGGTGGTGCTGTGTCCATTACACTCACGGGCCTGCCACATGTGTCCGTCTGTATCTCTGTCATTGTATATCTACGTCTATGTTGTGCCTACTGCTGCTCTAGCATGGACAGCTGTCTTTCCCATGTATCGCATACTTGCACGGCTGACACGTATAACTGTAGCACGTTGCATATCCACTCATTGTCCATGCACAGTCCGGTGATTCCAGAACACCCTAAAGACATCTGCTGGATATCGTGGCAGACAGCTATCCTTGCTGTCCTGACACTGTACCGCATACGCCATACACCTTGTGTGTACTTGCCTATTTATGGTGTGTGTATGTCTACCTGTGCTGTATGCATGGCTGTGTGTGTGTCCCGCTATAGCCATCTGTGCAGGTGTCGCCACTATGGGTAATCCTTGTGGACCGCTGTTTCATGTGCATGTCTGCACATACCTGCAGACCGTACTACCCCTCCTACGGCAGCGGCCTTAGATTGACTGCTGCCCTAGGCTGTAGGGCTCCATGGCGCCCACCACCACAACACATGGTGCCCCAATCTTGGTATACCTACATGACACACTTACTAGACAGGTGGCCCTACTAGTGCGGCGCCCTGGGCAGCCGCAGGATTGGCGTATGCCTACGGCCAGCTATGGGCACATCACAAGGCATACGTCTACATTCGGTGTTTTACGACGTCTAGGTTATAATACCAGAGGGGGGACCTCATCAGCTATGCTATAGAATGCGGATTTAGATGGATTAGTAGGTGGAGGGTTGGCCACACACCAGGGCTGACCGATGGAACACTGATGAGGCCTCTTTTGAGAAGCAGGTGGATCAAACCCCCGTAACAGGAATGTAGTTTAGGTACAGATGTAGAGTTAACACACATTTGTCCACTCTTTCAGTTCTGTACCGCTGTATTACAGTGATATGCTATGCATATCTTCAATATACATTGTTAGATCTTTGATTGATGAGTATTCGGCATAGTACAATATCATATAATACATGTGTTAATAGGATGCTTTCTGAGATGTTAACATATGTGTGTGTGGTTAACATTGCGTCTGTGCTTTCTATGCTGTGGTTACATGTTCATTGTTTGCATAGAAAGTAACAAATGGAAGTGTAAGGGGGGATATTTAAAGCCTGGATGCTTCTATGTTATGTGTAAGTCTCACGGAGCCTACGGGTGAAAGCGCTTACATGTCTATGAAGTAACCTTTGTATACCATATGTGACCTGTCGTGGACAAAATGTCTACGTTGACTGTTTCATCTACCTATGTGTGACTTGGTTTGTGTGCCATAAGGTGCCAGCGGGTCTTTGATGTTGATTAGGTGTATTCCATGGTCAATTGACATTAATCCTATTAATTCACTGAAGGATGTTCTTCATTGGTGGGAACGCCATAGTTTGACCATCGTATGGCTTTCCTAGCTGACGTTGATATTGTGCCATTGGTATGTGTTCCACAGGTCACCCATTTGTTCCGCGGTATGGAAGCGTGTGATCCCCATTTTGGTGCTGGCAGATTGAGTGCTGTACGCTGGTATTCGCACAGCGGTCTGGCTTTGTATGGGGAGTGTCTACTGTAGTCCCTATCTGTATTTCCTGTGTTATGCCTCACTGCAGCTGTGTGGTTACACCAGGTTCGCAGTTATGGGTGCCATCTTGGTCCTACGCTTGTCCATCCCTAGCGATTGCCTACTGGACACTGGTATGGAGCAGTACACATTTCACACCTGCATTTAGCATTAGCCGGTGGATGCTTTGCACAATCAGTGGGGAGTAAGGCACGTGCTACTCCCACATCCCTCCCACGGTGCGGGACAACGTATTATCTGCCAAACAACACCGAGCCCCGTTTCTGCATACCCAGGATCCCATGGCTGCAACCCTCGATGGTACCCATTACACATCCGGCATGTGTGCGGGAATGGGATGTGGACACACCTCTATGGACTCTACAATCTGGGAATATCTGTTCATATGTCCTGCATTCCGTGGACAGTTGTCATCAACCCTGAACACACTGGGGGTGCATATGTTTGGCTGTACCGTAGTGATGGCTGTCAGTTCTTCTGGGTCTCTCGATCGCAGCTGGTTGACATTGCGTACGGATGAATCTCTGGGGTCCTACTATGAACACCATTGTGCATATGTACAGTGTAGACCTTGTTGGACTGTGTCCATCTGGCTAGTGGGTTTGACTGCTGCTGTATGTTCCCCAATTGCGGATGTCTGCTTGCTACCCATATTATGTAGTGCTACGTTAACCAGGTTATTCTAAACTGAAACCCGGATGGTGTAAATCCAATGATGCAAGGCTAGGAAATGCTTTAAGTAATCCTCAAATGTCCCATTAGGATATGTCCGCCACTGTATTGTCAAACTGACACAACCAAAACATGTAGATCCTATTAATTCATTGAAGGATGTTCTTTATAAGCGTGAACGCCATAGTTTAAGGATCCTATGACTTTCCTAGTTGATGTTGTTGGTGTGCCATTAGTATGTGTTCCGCAGGTCGCCCATTTGTTCCGCGGTATGGAAGCGAGTGATCCCCATTTCCTTGCTGGCAGATTGAGTGCTGTGTACGCCGGTATTCGCACGGTGGTCTGACTTTGTATGTGGAGTCTCTACTGTAGTCCCTATCTGTATTCCCTGTGTTTTGCCTTACTACAGCTGTGTGATTCCACCAGGTTTGCAGTTATGGGTGCCATCTTGGCCGTACGTTTGTCCATCCATGGGAACTGCCTAATGGACACTGGTATAGGGCTGTACACATTTCACAGCTGCATTTAGCATTCTCCGGTGGATGATTTGCATTATTAGTGCGGAGTAACGCATATGCCATACCCACATCCCTCACATGGGGCGGGACAACGGATCATCTGCCAACAGTTATGTCTAACTGTGCTGTAGTCATGGCTGTTACGCCTTCAGCGTCGCTTCCTCCATCACGTTTATATTGCATAGGGCTAAATTTTTGGGTCCTACAATGGACACCAATGTGCATATGTAAAGTGTAGAACCTGTTGGACTGTGTCCATCTGGCCAGTGGGTTTGACTGCTGCTGTATGTTCCCCAATCGCGGGTGTGTGTTTGACTACACATATTATGTAGTGCTACGACATCCAGGTCTTTCAAACCTGAAACCGAATGGTGTACATCCAAAGATGCAGGTTAGCAACTGCTTTACATAATCCTCAGAAGTCACAATACGAAATATCCGCCACTGTATTGTCAAAATAACACCACCATGACATGTGGATCCTATTAATTCTTTGAAGGATGTTCTTTATATGTGGGTACGCCATAGCTTGACCATCCTATAACCTTCCTAGTTGACGTTGGTGGTGTGCCATTAGTATGTGTTCCACAGATCGCCCATTTGTTCCGCAGTATGGAAGCGAGTGAACCCCATTTTCTTGCTGGCAGATTGAGTGCTGTCTACGCCGGTATTCGCATGCCGGTCTGGCTTTGTATGGGGGGTGTATACTGTGGTCCCTATCTGTATTTTCTGTGTTATGCCTTACTGCAGCTGTGGAATTACACCGGGTTTGCAGTTATGGGTGACCATCTTGGTCGTACGTTTGTCCATCCATGGGAAATGCCTACTGGACACTGGTATAGGGCTGTACACATTTCACAGCTGCATTTGGCATTCTCCGGTGGATGAGTTGCATTATTAGTGGGGAGTAACGCATGTGCTATACCCACATCCCTCCCACTGGGCGGTACAACGGATTATCTGCCAATCAACACCGAGCCCCATTTCTGCATACCCACGATCCCATGTCTGCAACCCTCGACGGTACCCATTGCACATCCTTCATGTGTGCGGGAATGGGATGTGGACCTTGCGCCTATGGACTCGGCAACCTGGGGAGTCCTATTCATATGTCCTGCATTTCATGGACACTTGTCATCAACCTTGAACATGCTGGTGGTGCACATATCTAGCTGTGCCGTAGTCACGGCTGTCAGTTCTTCTGGGTCTCTCGATCGCAGCCGGTTCACATTGCGTACGGATAAATTTTTGGGTCCTACAATGGACACCAATGTGCATATGTAAAGTGTAGAACTTATTGGACTGTGTCCATCTGGCCAGTGGGTTTGACTGCTGCTGTATGTTCAGCAATCACGGATGTCTGTTTGAGTACCCATATTATGTAGTGCTACGTAAACCGGGTTTTCCACCACTGAACCCAAATGGTGTAATTCCAATGATGCAGGCTAACAATTGCTTTAACTAATCCGCAGATATCCCATTGGGACATTCCCGCCTCTGTATTGTCAAATTAACATGAACAAAACATGTAGATCCTATTAATTCATTGAAGGATGTTCTTTATATGTGGGTACGCCATAGCTTAACCATCCTATAACCTTCCTAGTTGACGTTGTTGGTGTGCCATTAGTATGTGTTCCGCAGGTCGCCCATTTGTTCCGCGGTATGGAAGCGAGTGATCCCCATTCTCTTGCTGGCAGATTGAGTGCTGTGTACGCCGGTATTCGCACAGCGGTCTGACTTTGTATGTGGAGTCTCTACTGTAGTCCCTATCTGTATTCCCTGTGTTATGCCTTACTACAGCTGTGTGATTCCACCAGGTTTGCAGTTATGGGTGCCATCTTGGCCGTACTTTTGTCCATCCATGGGAACTGTCGAATGGACACTGGTATAGGGCTGTACACATTTCACAGCTGCATTTAGCATTCTCCGGTGGATGATTTGCATTATTAGTGCGGAGTAACGCATATGCCATACCCACATCCCTCACACGGGGCAGGACAACGGATCATCTGCCAATCAACTCCGACACCCATTTCTGCATACCCACGATCCCATGGCTGCAACCCTCGACAGTACCCATTGCACATCCTCCATGTGTGCGGGAATGGGATGTGGACGCACATCTATGGACTCGACAATCTGGGGATTTCTGTGCATATGTCCTGCATTTCATGGACAGTTGTCATCAACCTTGAACACGCTGGTGGTGCATATATGTAGCTGTGCCGTAGTCATGGCTGTCACTTCATCTGGGTCTCTCGATCGCAGCCAGTTGACATTGCGTACGGATAAATTTTTGGGTCCTACAATGGACACCAATGTGCATATGTAAAGTGTAGAACATGTTGGACTGTGTCCATCTGGCCAGTGGTTTTGACCGCTGCTGTATGTTCCCCAATCGCGGATGTGTGTTTGACTACACATATTATGTTGTGCTACGAAACCCATGTTTTACTACGATTAACCCAAATGGTGTTAATGTAATGCTGCAGGTTGGCAACTGCTTTAAGTAATCCTCAGAAGGCCCTGTAGGACATATACGCCACTGTATTGTCAATATGACACAGCCAGAACATGTAAACCCTATTGATTCATTGAAGGATGTTCTTTATAAGCGGGAATGCCAGTGTTTAAACATCCTATGACCTTCCTAGTTGATGTTGTTGGTGTGCCATTGGTATGTGTTCCACTGGTCACCCATTTGTTCCGCAGTATGGCAGCGAGTAATCCCCATGTTGTTGCTGGCAGATTGAGTGCTGTGTACGCCGGTATTTCGACGGGCGGTCTGGATTTCTACGGGGAGTGTCTACTGTAGTTGCCATCTGCATTTCCTGTGTTATGCCTTACTGCAGCTGTGTAATTCCACCGGGCTTGCAGGTATGGGTGCCATCCTGGTTGTAGGCTTGTCCATCCATGTGGATTGCATACTGGACACTGTTATGGCCTGTACACATTCCACACCTGCATTTAGCATTATCCGGTGGATGCTTTGCATTATTAGTGGGGAGTAGGTCATGTGCTACACCCACATCACTCCCACTGGGCGGGACAACGGCTTATCTGCCAAACAACACCGAGCCCCATTTCTGCATACCCAAGATCCCATGGCTGCAACCCTCGACAGTACCTATTACACATCCTTCATGTGTGCGGGACTGGGATGTGGACGCACATGTATGGCCACGTCGATCTGGGGATTTCTGTTCATATGTCCTGCATTTCATGGACACCTGTCATCAACCTTAAACACGCTGGTGGTGCATATGTCTAACTGTGCCATAGTCACGGCTATCGCATCATCTGGTGGTCGGAAATGGCTGGATGGAATTCTGTTAGGAGAAATTTTTGTGTCCTACAATGGACACCAATGTGCATATGTAAAGTTAGATGTTGCTGGACTGTGTCCAACTGGCCAGTGGTTTTGACTGCTGCTGTATGTTCCCCAATCGCAGATGTCTGTTTGACTACCCATTCTACGTGGTGCTACGTAAACCAAGTGTTTTAGAACTGTGAACAAATGGTGTACATCCAAAGATGCAGGTTAGCAACTGCTTTAAATAAACCTCAGACGTCCCAATAGGACATATCCGTCACTGTATTTTCAACATAACAACACCAGAACATGTTGATCCCCTATGTATTCATTGAAGCATGTTTTCTTTATAGGTGGGAATGCCATAGTTTACATATCCTAGTTGACGTTGTTGGTGTGCCATTAGTATGTGTTCCACAGGTCGCCCATCTGTTCCGCAGTATGGTAGCGAGTGCTCCCCATTTTGTTGCTGGCAGATTGAGTGCTGTGTACGCGGTGTTGCATCGGCGGTCCAACTTTGTATGGGGAATGTCAACTGTAGTCCGTATGTGTATTGCCTGTGTTATGCCTTACTGCGGCTGTGTAATGCCACCGGTTTGCAGTTATGGGTGCCATCTTAGTCGTACGCTTGTCCATCCATGAGAATTGCCTACTGGACACTGGTATAGGGCTGTACACATTTCACACCTGCATTTAGCATTCTCCGGTGGATGCTTTGCATTATTAGTGGGGAGTAAGGCAGGTGCTATGCCCACATCCCTCCCACGGGGCGGGACAACGGATTATCTGCCAAACGACACCGAGCCCTGTTTCTACATACCCAGGATCCCTTGGCTGCAACACTCGACAGTACCCATTACACATCCTTCATGTGTGCGGGACTGGGATGTGGGCGCACTTCTATGGACTTGGAACTCTGGGGATTTCTGTGCATATGTGCTGCATTTCATGGACAGTTGTCATCAACATTGAACACACTGGTGGTGCATATGTCTAGCTGTGCCGTGGTCACGACTGTCGCTTCTCCTGGTTGGACGATGAAGGCTGGCAGGTATTCCGTACGGGACAATTTTTGGGTCCTACAATGGACACCAATGTGCATATGTAAAGTGTAGAGCTTGTCGGACTGTGTCCATGTGGCCAGTGGTTTTGACTGCTGCTGTGTGTTCACCAATCGCGGATGTCTGCTTGACTACCCATAGTGTGTAGTGCTATGGAAACCATGTTTTCCAAAACCGGAACCAAATGGTGTACATCCAATGATGCAGGTTAACAACTGCTTTAATTAATCCCCAGAGGTCCCAGTAGGGAAGTATCGCCACTTTATTGTCGGAATGACACCACCATACCAGGTAAATCACGGGCACTTTGGCCCGGTCTTACCGGCCATTTGCAAGTGTAATTAGCAGACACGTGTCAATACATGTATAATAGTACATATTGTAATACCGACGTTAATCTATGTTATTTGGACAATGGCTTCTGCTATTGACATACGTTGCTGTGGGTGTTGCCGGTTACCATACACATGGCTTTCTCAAAGGCCGAATTCACAATTCTGAACACTACTGTGGTCTCCTTTAAGAACCCTGAGCCAGTGGTCAACAGTACTCAAGCCACTGCATCACTTACATATGCCTTCTACCGGTACCTACAGGACTGCATGGATCAGGCATTCCCTTACCCAACTGTGGTTCATTGTACCAATGCCAAGCATCCAGTGTGGTGTACCCCAGCCATACACAAGCTGTACAACGAGGAGGTGGCTACTACAAGGCAGAGCAGACACCTTGTGAGGTATGACACCCTTGCTCATTATATGTGAAGAGCTACAGGCTGTCATGACATAGTCCGGGGCAGGTTCCACAGATATATCTCCAAGGACTCGGCAGACAATCATACAGCCTTCATTTGCTATGCTGGACACCTGGGAGGTAACTCACACATATGCTCTGACTGGGTTCACAATGATGTGGAGTTTACTGAACATACACACATTGCCAACATACGGGCTGACAGGTTCGGTGAAGACATCTCCACCCCCTCCCCCCCACATGGAGAGATGTCTGTACCAGCGGTTTGTGGTCCCCGAATGTTCTGTAATGCATGGGTGGGACATGCTCTCTCCAGGGTAGTGAACACAGCATCCATGGGACCAGCTGGTGTCCCGACTGTGTACTCCGCGATCTCATTGAGGAATTAGACCCACAGTTAGGACAGCTGTTTATTCTTAGCCTCACCTCGGGTAACGTATCCAAGTTGTGTCGCACGGCGACTGTAGTCCCACTTCACAGGGCCAGTGCCTCCACTGACCCTGGTTATTACTGTCCCATTACCATGAGAAGACTTATCTGCAAAGACATGGGGAGGGATCATACTGCAGCCCATAGATGACGACATAGGGGACCTGCATACTTTGCATCCAACCCAGTTTGGCTTGGTCAGGGGCGGTTCATGCATTTAAATCCTGGTTGACGTTTTAGGGACAGTCACCGAGGCCATTGATGGGGGTCTTGCAGTCCATACAGCCTACCTCGACCTGGCAAAGGCCTTCAACACAATACCCCCCTCGGGTATCATTGATAAACCCATCGGCTTGGATGTGAACACGTACATCGCAGGATGGGTTGCAAACTGGCTAGGTGACATGACCCACGCGGTCATAGTTGCTGGCAGCATGTCGGACTTACTGCCTGTCACAGGCGGTGTCCCATGGGGCTCTGCCCCAGGTCCACTCTTTTTCTACATCTACATTTCCACAGTACAAGCACACACAGGGGTGTTATGGCTGACATTGTTTGTAGATGACTGCGAACCGGGTGCCATAGTGGGACGGACATCTGACACAGATATCCTTCAAAGGGGCCTCCCAGATATGTATATCTGCTGTCAGGGACATGGCCTACAGCTAAATGCCAGGTAATGCATAGTCATACTCGTCGGGAAGAACAAGGTCACCCCTGTCCGGCATATGGGTGGCAGTCCACTGAGCACGGGGGTAATTACCAGGGATCTGGGGACCCAGGTTGTCGGTCACCATTTGTTCAACACACACGTTGCTATCGTGGTTCGGTAGAACTACTACATTGCCCTCCTGATCGTGCAGGGATTCACATCTAGATCAGGGTAGGTCATCGTCTCCTTGCACTCATTACGTGTTACACCTATGATTGAGTACATTGCCCCATTCGGAGGGTATCTGACCCGACACCTACAGCAGCTGGGAAGGCCCCATAGGTTAATCGTCAGACAGATGCAGGGTGTCAGGGATTTGTGTTATGCTGCCCCACTGTTAGGACTCCTGCTCCATTCAGTCACATACCTCTTGTTCGGTGTTGACCTGTGCCTGACATATGAGGCCATGTCGACCCATATTTGATGACTATGCTTCACCTACTGGATCTACATCTCTCGGAACCACAAGGGCAGGTGACGTGAACCTTGACACGGTCATTAATAGGATGTGTTGGAGTGACACATACGTCACCCAGACACTCACTATGCTGTGGATCTACATCACAGTACATGTGAGGCAGAGAACCTTGCTAGCCTTGTTCGAGGGGGATCTTGTCGTTGGATGGGGGATTGCAGATATACCTCAGGGATTACATAATTGTCACTGCTTGACAGAGGTACAGCAATATAATAGGCATTTTATCTCCGGACCGGAGGGTTGGCAAAGGAATCCTAACTATGGCCTAGGGTTATGGCTGACCTTGGGTAGATAGCCTACTCTGTACCTATGGACCTATGAACCTATGTTCATAGTTTGTCCCATTCACACTTGTCTATCCCCTATCCTCTTTCTCATGTGTATATTTCTGTGGCACGTGATTGACCTCTGTATTACCTGCAGGTATGCTGTCTACAGTGCACATACGTCACGGTTGATTACAGTGTATCTGTGTCCCTACCTCTGTGATACTGAGGACTACCACATATCCTTCACAGCATTACATGCATATGTCCATTCTATTATTCTTTGGCCTACGGGGGGGGGTGTTAAGGCAACGGTTACACATGTCCCTGTTTGTGCGCGCGTCATGGTGGTCTTTGACCAGCCTCCGTTGCGGTCGTGGGATGGACGGTAGTGTTGGTGTGTGTTTGGCATGTGTTTTCACTGCCGGTACATCTGTGGGAGGTGGGGTTGGCACATGTTCCTCTTTGCAGGGGGCCCCATCCTGGTGTTTTGTGTCATGTATCTACACTTGGCACGTGCCATATGTCCTGTGCTATTCCCACAGTCGTGTATGGCTTCATGCATTACTACTGCGTGTTACTGGCTGTTTGTATGTGGTACACATGGCTATTATGGTGGTTGGCTTGGCCTATTCCCATGCTATGACATACCCATCCATCCGGGCATATGCATGTTATTCCGTCCTTTGCGTTGGCCGTGGGTGTTTGGCCGTCCGGCAATGCTACTCTCAACATATGATGTCCCACCTTCCCCTTCTGTGCCTGTGGCACCCTGTTAGGGTGTCCTGTTTGGTAGGCAGATGTTCCGCTATATGTGTTGTGTTTGACATGTCTGCATAGCTAATCATCGGTACGGTGGTTGAACATACCGCCTTGTCCAGATGTGTACAGTTATGTGCACCGTGGCATGTGCACGCCTATGGGGTTTCAACAGGTCCATACCACATGCGGGATGTACACATTCTGCCGACACATTCACATGCAGCCATTTGCATATCTGTACCTGAGGTGGGTTGTTAACATGTGGGGTACATATTTGCCTGCGTGGCACTGCCTAAGACAATACTTCTTACCACATTTCAGGTATGCCCATTGTGTGTAGGTGTGTAGCTGCGCAAGGCTGCTAGCTGGGTTGGGTGCACGGTCGTACATGGGTGCGGGATACATGCTATGATGGGGGTATTGTGTATTTGCATGCATGAGTTCTGCTTCTGGATATTACGCTTAGACATACGCCGTCCTATGTGTATGCGACGAGCACGTTGCTGGGTGTGGTACATGTTGCTATGCACATGTTTGCCTGTGTTTAGAGTATCTTGTTTCCTTCTTGTTGTTATATCGACACGGCTACCCGGCTGTGTACTCTCACTACTGCTGGTGACCATGCCCATGTCGCTACTTCTATGTCGGTGCGGCACGCTGACATGGTGCGGTACACCTTCACTGGGTATGCCCACTGACAGTGCATTGCGGGACGGACACGGTATTACGCGTATCCTTTGTTCCTTGGACGGGTACACTTAGGGCTTCGTGGGTTGATGTTTGGTTCTCCGTTTTGTTGGGACGGGTACTATGTTGCATAGTCTGCGTACGTTTCATTCTCCACGGGCCCTGGCTGGTGTGGTTACTATTACGGGCGGCCTGTGGAAGTCAGCACTTTAGGTTGCTCATCGCCTGCCGGCTTGGCCACGCCCCCGGACGCATCCTACTTGGGCTCGCTCACGTGCCCTACGCACGTGTCTGTGGTTGCGGCACGCACTCATTACTATGCATATGGCGCTGCTACGCCGACTATTCACTGCACCGCTGGCGCAAGCCTTACACCGGCCTTGTGCCGAGCTTCATGAATCCCGGGGGTAGTCAATACATATAAAAACATTAAATCAATTCAATAAACTTCAAAGATCATAATAAAAAACAAAATACACATCATAGTATTAAAATGTGCCTTTTTGAAACTTAGTGTTTTAATGGTCTAGCTTTAAGAAAGGGTTTAAGTGACACTGCATTATTAATCCCTGGTAATTTATCAACTTGCAGTAGCAGAATCCATCTTTGCTCTGTTTCTTCCGTCCTATTCTTAATGTCACCCCCTTTTCTATTTTGTTCTACAATTTCTAGTACAAAAAAGTTAAAAACATTTGCATGCTCTCAGCTTGTACATGTCTTGCCAGAGCATTGGTTATATCTCTTACGTGTTCTAAAATGTGCTCTTTAAAACTTCTGTTGGTCTTGCCGACATAAAATACATAGCACATTTTACAAAAACTGAGATAGACTAAGTGCTGTGTCTTGCAGTCAGCATAAAAATTAATGTCTATAACAAACTTCTGAGTTGGATGTGTAAATGTAGTAGTCGAACAAATATACTTGCATGCCATACAATTTCTACAGGGAAATGTTCCTATTCTCCGAGATAGTGTGATGTCATTTCTATTCACTTGTGGTTTGTAGCATAGTTGTCTTTTCAGAGATTTTCTGTTCATAAATGAGAAACATGGTCTCTTGTCTATGATACCATCCAGCTCTTCTATAGAATTTAGAATGTTCCAGTTTCCCTCAAATATTTGACAGAATGCTTTTATGTCACTTGAGTAGGAAATTGGAAATCTGACTTTATACTTATTTGCATTACATGTGTCGTGGGTCTCATCTATATTGTCAGAAAAGAACGGTTTGCCTTTGTGGCTGCGTCCTTCATGCATATCCGCAATACTTGTATATATATCTATTGCACTATAACCTCTATTCATAAAGTCATTCTTTAGGGCAGAGACTGCCAGTTCTAATCCTTCTTCTATATTAGGCAGTCTACTCATTCTCATAAATTGTCCCTTGACTACATTTCGGTTCACATGCTTAGGATGCATACTAGTCTCGTGTAGGATGCTATTCTTCCTACTAGGTTTCCTATAAAGACTGGCAACCAATTGCATTTGTGATATTTTATCTATTGTCACATCAAGGAAATCTTTTAGTTATGTACTCACCATAACTTCAGATGTTTGGGATCCATCTCGCCTACATTCTGACTGATGGGTTCGGAGCCGATCCCTCGGCTCCGACTCGGCACGCTTATGCCAAAGAGCGAAGTCTCTTATTGGCTGAGCTTACTATATCCCAGGATGCACCACTACCAGTCCCCCAGATCTAGTTTGTCCGCATACATGCACACATGCACGCCTTGCTTATATAACATCGTCAGATGAAACAAGATAAACAGTAGAACTCAAAACAGTTCAATCTCTTCTGATCTCCAAGGCAGGGGAAGGAGGGTGGGTTTTAGGAATGGCGAGATGGATCCCAAACATCTGAAGTTATGGTGAGTACATAACTAAAAGATGTTATGTGATCCTATCTCGCCTACATTCTGACTGATGGGACAGCGTCCTAGCACCTGAATCCTGGGTGGCTCACTGGAAAACACTCCTGAGTACCGTGGAACCAAATGAAGCTCGTCCTCTAGATGCCACATCCAATTTGTAGTGGGAAATGAAAGTGTGCGGATTGGACCAAGTAGCTGCACAAATTTCCGATATAGCGAGCTTGGAATGAAAAGCTATAGAAGTAGCCATAGCCCTGGTAGAATGAGCTTTGATGGATGTTGTAAGTTGCTTATTCGAAGAAGAATAAGCCTGAGTTATACAATCTCTGATCCATTTGGAGATAGTAGCTTTTGTGATGGTTTGGCCCAATTTATTATCTGAGAAGGACACAAACAACTGGTCTGACTTACGAAGTTGCTGAGTCCTGTCTAAATAGAAGCGTAATTGCCTGTGAACATCCAATTTATGGAGAGTGTATTCTGCTGCATTGGAGAATTTTGGGAAGAAAACTGGTAGCTCCAGAGATTGTTGGAGACAGAAACTAGAACAGACCTTTGGGACAAAGGATGGATTTGGCCTAAGTGAAACTCTATCCTTGTGGAAAATCAAGTACGGTGGCTTAATAGACAGGGCTTGAAGCTCTGAAACCCTTCTTGCAGAAGTAATTGCAACTAAGAAGGCAGTTTTCCAAGACAGATATTTTAACTCACATGTAGCAGCCGGTTCGAAAGGGGAAGATGTTAATGCGCGAAGCACCAAATCAAGATCCCACGGAGGTGCAGGATGAAAAATTGGGGGTCTTAATAGGCTCGCACCTTTAATGAAAGTTTTGCATAGTCTGTTGCTCATCAAAGGAGGATCCATGGATTCGTGGAATTTAGAGATAGCCGCTAATTGGACTTTAATAGTTGAGACAGAAGATCCTTGATTAAACAGGGATGTTAAGAATTTCAAAACCTCTGGGACAGGAGCAGAGATAGGGTCTAAGCCCTTGAGTTGAGCCCAGATAGCAAACCTCTTCCACTTACTGAGGTACAATTTGTTAGTGGTGGGTTTGTGGGCCGAAGATAAAATGTGAACAACTTCGGGTCTAATGTGTGCTTTCTAACTAAAGTCGGAAGTGGAGGAGCCAAGCTGTCAATTTCAAAGATTGAAGGGACTGATGCCGATGTCCCAACTGATGGATTAGCAAGTCCGAATTAGGTCTAAAGTCCACGGATCGTCCACCGCATGCTTCTTCAGGTAAGGAAACCATACCTGACGAGGCCAGTATGGGGCAATCAGTATCATTGAGGACCCCAATTGAGAAGCTTTTGAATAACTTTGGGTAGAAGTGGAATTGGAGGAAAGGCATAAAGTAGCCCTGTTGGCCAAGGTTGTGCTAGAGCATCCATAGCTGGTACTCCCTGATGTGGGATCAAGGAGAAGAACCTTTGGCACTTGGTGTTTAGTGGAGTTGCAAATAGGTCGCAGCACGCCGTCCCCATCTCCTGAAAACCTGAGCTGCTACTGTGTGGTTTAGAGACCACTCGTGAGGAGAGAGAATTGTCCTGCTCAATTTGTCTGCCAATATATTTGACCTTCCGGGATGTGGGTCGCTACCAAGAAGCGGTTGGTAGCTACAGCCCATTCCCACACTCTCATGGCCTCTCTGCAAAGGGGTGCGATCTGGTCCCTCCTTGTTTGTTCAGATACCAGACCACCGACATGTTGTCTGTGTGGATGGCGATGATGCCCTGAGGAAGAAACTCGTGTAAGGCCTGTAGGGATAGAAGTACAGCCCTCATCTCCAACACGTTGATGTGGAGAAGAGCTTGCCTGGAAGCCAGGAGCCCTGAACTAGCCTGCCCAGACAATGCCCCCCCCACCCTATCTGGGAGGCATCTGTCGTCAGGGTAACCACTGGAGAGGGAAGAACAAAGGGGTTTCCTTGATCCAAATTGGATGTCTGAAGCCACCAGCGAAGGTCCCTTTTGCATATTTCCATAATCATGATGTGATGATTGAGGGGAAGATCCTGAAAGGACCATTGCGTTGACAATAGCCACTGAAGAATCCTCATGTGCAATCTTGCCAGAGGAACTAAAAGAACCGTGGCAGACATTGAGCCTAAAACTTGTAGAACCATCCTGGCTGGGGCTTTGGATCTCGAGATTAGAGCTTGAACTTGGCCCTGCAAAGTTTGGATCCTTTCGGCAGGAAGAAAGACGCGCATCAATCTTGAGTCTATCTCTGCTCCTATGAACCTTATGCGTTGAGAGGGCAGCAAGACAGACTTTGACCAATTGAATGTAATCCCCAGGGTAACACCCAGGAGATGGTGGCTTTGAGGTTGTCCATTAGTAGATGCCTGGTGGTGGCAGTCAGGAGCCAGTCGTCCAGATAGGGAAACACTTGGAATCCAAGACTTCTCAGGTGAGCCGTCACTACTGCCAAACACTTGGTGAACACCCTGGGGCTGTGGTGAGACCAAAGGGCAGAGCGCAAAATTGGTAATGACTGACTCCCAGGCTGAAGCGCAGATACCTCCTGGACGCCTGATGTATCGGTATGTGATAATAGGCGTCCTTGAGGTCTATGGAGCACATCCAAACATCCTTCTCCAACAATGGGAGAATGGATTGTAACGTGACCATTCAGAATTTGGATTTCGTGACGGATTGGTTCAGTCTGCTGAGATCCAATATTGGTCTCAGGTCCCCTGTCTTTTTTGGCACTAAAATGAACCTGGAGTAATTTCCTGATCCGATCTGGTCTGTGGGGACCGGTTGGATGACTCCTTTTTCTAGCAGCTTTAAAGCTTCTGCGGCTGCCATTTCCCTTTGACTGGGTGGTGGGTCGGGATTCTTTTGGACGGTGGGGCGAGTATGTGAATGGGATGGAGTAACCTCCGGCAATGATCCGAAGCACCCATCTGTCCTGAGTGATTGACTCCCAGGCTTTTAGGTGCTTGGCAAACGACACCCGACTGGCTCGAGCAGCACAGCCGGGCAATCCCTCATGGCGTGTGGGAGGCTGAAGAGCCACGAAAGGACTCATGGTCTCCAGAATTGCGGGGCCCTCTGCCGCCTCTGGGACGGCGTCTCCTGAAAAATTTCCCGTCCTCTGCCTCTGGAAGGGAATCTTCCTGCTGTTGAGAGAAAAACTTTCGAGATTTGCGGAACCACATTTTCCCCCCTCCTTTAGCCTTGGGGTAAGGCCGAAAGGGAGTGGAATAACGGGCACCTACGGCAGATAAAGTTTTTCCCTCTTGCTCACAGCGGGTAAGGGTGTCTTTAACCTTGGGTCCAAACAAGGAGGACCCATCAAAGGGAGCGTCGGCGAAGGAAGACTTGAAGGCCTCCAAGAACTGACACAAGCGGAGCCAGGCTTGTCTCCGTGAGAGCCACGCCTGTGCCTGCCGCTCTACCCCCTTCGCCGCATAGGAAATGAGCCTCATGGACGAGTTAGAAATTGACGTAAGGATAGCCAACTGAGAGCTAACCGACTGGGCTAGCTGCTCAGGTAGGTTACCCGAGAGGGAATCTGACAACTCCTTGACCAGATCCCTCTGAAGCCTGGTAAAATGTGCCAAATAATTCAGAGACCTTAACGTAAAGGCCGCTGAAGTCAGGGTGCACTTCCCGTACCTGTCCATACTCCTAGACTCCTTATTAGGAGGATGGACGGACGTTGAAGCCTCTGCCACGTCCTGTTGTGTAGCAGATGCCACCACCATGGCATCTACAGCCACGCCTTTAGTGAGGAACTCCTTCTCGGGGAGCAGACAAAAATTTATTTGGACGAGAAGGGACTGGTTCCACGGTATCTGGATGTTCCCACGCCTTCGACAAACTAAATCCAGAAGCTCGTCAAGGGCGGAGACACCCAGGAGGCGGAGGGCTGAGCCCCAAAGGCCTTGAGGAGCACTGACTCGTCAGCAGAGGGGGTTTGGATATCCGGCCGCCTCGTTGTTTGAGGATCTCTAAGATGTCTGCAAATGAGACATCATCCGAGGACGACTGGGACCCCTCTGCATCATCCAGATCAGTGTCTGATGTAATAGACTCGGGGAGTCCACGTGCTTCCTCTTGCATGATCTCTTCCTTGGGGTTCCTCCGAAGACAACTCAGAAGAACCCTCAGGAGGAGGGAACCCCACTGGGGTAACCTCAGGCCCCGGGCTCCGCTGACTACGGACAGGGAACTACCAAAGACCCAGTCTCCACGCCTAGGGAAGGTGCCGGTAAAGCCGGGAGATGGCAAGAGGACTTGGCCAAGGCACTCCTCATGGCTCTGAAAGCCAGACCCCAGAATCCTGGGAGTGTCCGTCCCCGAGCCGTGATAGCCGACGGAAGTCCCGCAGCAGCACCGAGGGGAGGCTCGGAACCGAAAGCATAGGTCCCAAACATCACCCCGGTCCAGCCGAAGAAGTCCGTACCAAACTCGGACCCGAAGGCCGGGTTGGAGTAAGGGTCGGAGCCGACCCTGAGATCTCCACCGGCTCCAACAGCACCTGCTCCGACGGAGCCGAAGCAGTCGGAGGAGGAATGGCAATGGGGTGGGCCAAGGTCATCGGTTCCGAAGCCAACTGGGTCGGAACCGAAACAAATTTTGGAAGACTGGGGACTGGAACAGTCTTTGGAGCACCCTGTCTATATCAGAATCTGACATCCTCGAAGACCGAGAGGAAACAGAACGGGTTCGAGACGGCCTCTCCAACGGCCCCAAAGGGCTAGGGGACCGGCTCCGAGGCGACTCGATGAGTATCGGCGCCGAGGGAATACACACACCAGATTCCATCGGTGCCGAGGTGGACTTCGGCGCCGAGGAGGAAGTGTCTGAGCGGGCGACCCTTGTCGGCTCCGAGAGCAGTGGAGCCGAAGGTGACCCGCCTCGATGCCCCAGCCATCGGCTCGAAGCCAGAGGAGTCGATACTGGTGGCATCGAAGAAGACCGTACGGACCTCGGCTCCGAAGTCCTTGGAGCTGAAGGAGAGGCCTGCCTATGTTTCTTAGCGGTCGGATCCGGACGGACTGGTCGGAACCGACGCCCTTTTCTTTGGCGGAGAAGGAGAGGAAGCCAAGGCTTCTTCAAAAGAAGGTTTAATTAATCCCTTAAGAATTAATTTATTTTTCCTCTCCTGGAGGACCCTTGAGGAAAAAGCGTGACATACGCTACATGATTCCTGTAAATGTTTTGCCCCTAAGCAATACACACAGAAGCAGTGATCGTCCGTGATGGACATTTTGAAACTACATTTTACACATTTTTAAAGCCCGAAGGCCTAGGATTCTGAGACATTATGGGGAGAATTTCAGTAATCTGACTGGAAAAAAATACAATTACTGGAGACACCCCTAAGAATAGGCTTACAGATATCACTCGCTAATGACAGGGGACTTGAAAACCCTGTAAGAACAAACAGCTACAAAGAATTTAAAGCCTTTTTACTATATGTAGATATAGAAGGGTTGATTAACCGGGAAGGCCCTAGATGAAGGGGGGCCTGTCAAACTCAACCCAATCACACAATAAATTTGTACAACAAATCCAACCAATCACACAACAAATGGTAAGAATAGCTGTTAAAACAGCTTTTTTGAGAGAAAAACAGCAAAAACTGACAGAAAGTTAGTTAAAAAAATAACTACTCAGCTCAGCCAGCTCGAGACCACGTCTTCGCAGGTTAGCGGCAAACGAGATCTGGGGGACTGGTAGTGGTGCATCCTGGGATATAGTAAGCTCAGCCAATAAGAGACTTCGCTCTTTGGCATAAGCGTGCCGAGTCGGAGCCGAGGGATCGGCTCCGAACCCATCAGTCAGAATGTAGGCGAGATAGGATCACATAACATCTATAGTATCAAATGAAGATTTATGTGTAAATCTTAAGTCAGTAGTACTATGTAGATAATCAATAAAGAGTTCAAGTCTACTAGTGGTATCCCCCCATAAAAGGAAGGCATCATCTACAAATCATGTGTACCAAAGGATGCTGCCTGTAAACTCATGCCCATGCAACAAATAATTCATCTCCCATGAGACTAATGCTAGCTTGGTGTAGGTGTTTGCAAACTCTGTGCCAAATGAGACCTATTGTCTCTAGCACAGGATGGGCCACGGAAGCCATATCGATATATGTAGAGAAGCAATTGCATCCAGTGTTAGAAACTTGCAATACTATACTAAGAGATACTAAGATGCTTTTAACCTCTCTTTACAAGAAGATGGCAGAGATTAATGGTGAATATATTTCTGTTACCATGGACATTACATCCCTTTTTACAGTGATACCCAATGCTTGGGGTATTGAAAGGATAGGTGAACTACTAAATACCAGAAGAGTCTATAGTTATACTAAAGTGAATCTGATCTGTAGTTTACTTGAGATTATTTTTGAAAATAATGTCTTTATGTTCAATCACTGTTTCTATCTGCAGAAGGTTGGCATAGCAATGGGCACAGTGATGTGCGAACAGCTACGCCAACCTAGAATTAGTCTCATGGGAGATGAATTATTTGTTGCATGGGCATGAGTTTACAGGCAGCATAGATATAGATACAAGTATTGTGGATATGCATGAAGGACACAGCCAGAAAGGCAAACCGTTCTTTTCTTACAATATAGATGACACCCATGACACATAATGCAAGTATGTATAAAGTCTCAAAGGCTCAAAAGACAAACCCACCACTGTAAATAGCACAAGTAACAAAAAACTGAGGGTAATGCTACTCAATTCCAGAAGTCTAAACCTCAAAATGCACGCACTCGAGGCACTCCTCAGTATGGAGAAAATTGATATATGTGCAGTAACAGAAACCTGGTTTAAGTCCCCAGAGAGCACCCCAGCATGACCAGGCTACAACTCATACCATACATGTCGGCCACAAAACCCAAACCAAAATACAAAAGGCGGGGTCGTATCCATATTCATCAAGGATACCTACACCTCCAGGTTAGTGGCACAGTACGATGCTTCAGAGATCATCCACGTGCAACTAACAATGGGCAAAATTGCAATTCAAATTGTAGCTTGCTACAGATCACCCAACATGTCCCAGGACCCCCATTCCGCATTTCTGGAAACACTGGGAAACATAAAGGTCCAACCAAACACCCTAATATTGGGTGATTTCAATTACCCAAACATTAACTGGGAGAACTACTCAAGTACTAACTCCCTTGCCCAACATTTCCTAGAATTTATAAACTCAAACACCCTGGTTCAACTGGTCAACACTCCCACCAGAGGTGACAACATATTGGACCTGAATGTACCAAGTCCTATGCCCGAGAGGATGCACGGTCCAAACCAAGTAGAAAGCTCCAAATAGACCAGCAAGGCAGCACAGAGTTCAATATATTTATTAAATATTGATAAATGAAACAAACTAGTTTCGGCCAACAGCCTTCTTCAGTGTAAAACCAGTGGTTTTACACTGAAGAAGGCTGTTGGCCGAAACTAGTTTGTTTCATTTATCAATATTTAATAAATATATTGAACTCTGTGCTGCCTTGCTGGTCTATTTGGAGCTTTCAACATATTGGACCTGGTCATCACCAACATGGGGGACCAGTGTTCCACACCAGAGGTCAACCATTCGCTGGTTAAATCTGACCATAAACAAATCACTTTGGATATCCATATTCCACCCCCACCCCCGGACAAGAAAACCACAGTGAAAAACTTTTCAAAAGCAAACTTCACGTTACTTAAGTCTGAGGTGGAAAGTTTCAAAGCCCCCATGCTGAAGGATAACACTGTCCAAGCTGCAAAATCCTTTACTAATGCATTCTACGGGCAACTACAAGAATGCATGGATCATGCCATCCCAAGCAAAACCAAGATTCACTCCTCCAAGAAAAGGAAACCAGTCTGGTGGACTCCTGCCATAAACAAGCTGTACAATAGAAGGAGGAAACTAGTACAGAAAAGAGTAAAATCACAAGAAGGGAAGACATCCCTGATCAGTATCAGCAAGAAACTATGATCCCTCATAAAATCATCCAAAGCGAGCTTTGAAAGAAAAATTGCCAAGGACCCCAAAGATAACCACAAGGCATTCTTTAGCTATGTCAAGAATCTAAGTGGCAATGCTCAGATCTGCTCGTAGTTAGTGCAGAATGGCACAAAATACACTGAACCAACAGATATCGCCAACATCTTGGCAGACAGGCTCAGTGCAAACTTCACCCCCCTCTCACCCCCAAAAGGGCCCATAACCATACCAGAAGAATGTAGAGTCCCTGAAATCAGACACTCAGGTTAAAACAGCCCTCTCCAAAGCCAAAAACACAGCATCAATGGGACCGGATGGTGTCACAGGCTGCATCCTACACGAGCTCAAAGACGAACTAACCCCTCACCTAAACACATTGTTCAAACTCAGCCTCTCCACAGGCTACATACCCATAGAGTGGTGCATAGCAACAGTTATTCCACTCCACAAAGGTGGAGCCACAACAGACCCCAGGAACTGTTGCCCTATAAGCCTGACCAGCTTGGTCTGCAAGGCTATGGAGTGCATCATCATGGAACTCATTAACAGAGACATTGGGAACCTCCAAACACTGGACCTTACCCAGTTTGGCTTTGTTAATGGCAGATCATGCCTCCTAAACCTGGTGAACTTTTTTGAGACAGTTACCAAGGCTATAGACAAGGGAAATTTGGTACACACAGCCTACCTAGACCTCACTAAGGCCTTCAACACCATTCCCCATTCTGGTATTATAGACAAGCTCACCAGCCTGAACATAACCCCTACATCACAAGATGGGTTGCCAAATGGCTCACAGACAGAACCCACATGGTGAGCATTGCAGGAGCTAGATCTAACTCTAAACCAGTTACAAGTGACATTCCCCAGGGCTAAGTCCTAGGACCCCTCCTGTTCGGCATATACTTCTCAGAGGTACAGGCAAGCACAGGAGGACTATGGCTGACCAAGTTCGCAGACGACTGCAAACTAGGGGCTATAATTGACTCTCCAGCTGACACAGACATCCTCCAAAAGGGTCTCACTGAGATGGATACCTGGTGTCAAAATCATAGCCTCAAGCTAAATGCCAAAAAAGTGCATAGTCATCCCCTTTGGAAAAAACAATAAACCCACAAACTACCACATAGGTGGTAGTCCCCTAAATATGGAAGACGTAATAAGGGATCTGGGGACCCAAGTAGATAGTAATCTCACCTTTGATAATCACATTGTCAAAGTGGTTAGAAAATCCTTCTACGTGGCCCACCTAATCACAAAAGGGTTTGCATCCAGATCAAAAGTGGTCATTGTGACCCTCTACTCATCACTCATCTGACCCATCATAAAGTACAACGCCCCATTTGGGATGTACCTTACAAGACACCTGCAACAGCTGGAAAGACCACAGAAGTACCTCACCAAGAGGATCAATGGCCTCAAACAGATGCCCTATGCAGCTCGACTGAAGAAATTCCAGCTGTACTCTGTTGCATACT
Source organism: Protopterus annectens (assembly GCF_019279795.1). Taxonomy (NCBI): domain Eukaryota; kingdom Metazoa; phylum Chordata; order Ceratodontiformes; family Protopteridae; genus Protopterus; species Protopterus annectens. Next base: position 131,872,521 of record NC_056750.1, read on the forward strand.
GCCTACTCAGAGGTGATCTGTGCTTGACATACAAGGCCATGTCCAACCCAGACTTGATGGACATGCTCCACCTAAAGAAAACCTTATCCCCTCGAGCCACATGCTCTAGGGATCTAAACCTCACCACAACAATAAATAGGACATGCTGGAGGGATAGATTCCTGTCCCAGAGACTTCCCATGCTTTGGAACAAGATCCCAATCTACATTAGGCAGAGCTCCTCGCTAACACTCTTCAAAAGAAACCTTGACGAGTGGATGGGAAACAGAAAGTTTATCCCGGGGATCACTTCAGTGGCTCTGCTGGACAGAGGCACAGGGAACTAATCTAAGAGGGCGGCGAAAGCCAACACATTCTGGCTAGGCTTATAAATGCCTTTGGGCAGATAGCCTACTACCCACCTTTGAACCTAAGTCAGATTTCCAATTTCCTACTCTAGTGACATAAAAGCATTCTGTCAAATATGTGAGAGAAACTGGAACACTCTAATTCTATATAAGAGCTGGATGGTATCATAGACAAGAGACCATGTTTCTCATTTATGAACAGAAAATCTCTGAAAAGACAACTATGCTACAAATCACAAGTGAATAGAAATGACATCACACTATCTCAGAGAATAGGAACATTTCCCTGTAGAAATTGTATGGCATGCAAGTATATTTGTTCGACTACTACATTTACACATCCAACTCAGAAGTTTGTTATAGACATTAATTTTTATGCTGACTGCAAGACACAGCACTTAGTCTATCTCAGTTTTTGTAAAATATGCTATGTATTTTATGTTGGCAAGACCAACAGAAGTTTTAAAGAGCGCATTTTAGAACACATAAGAGATATGACTAATGCCAAAGAAACCAACGCTCTGGCAAGACATGTACAAGCTGAGGGCATGCAACAAATTTTTAACTTTTTTGCACTAGAAATTGTAGAACAAAATAGAAGAGGGGGTGACATTAAGAATAGGACGGAAGAAACAGAGCAAAGATGGATTCTGCTACTGCAAGCTGATATGATTAATGGTGCACAGTGTCACTTAAGCCATTTCTTAAAGCCAGGCCATTAAAACACTAAGTTTCAAAAAGGCACATTTTAATACTATGATGTGTACTTTGTTTTTTATTATGAACTTTGAAGTTTATTGAATTGATTTACTGTTTTTTATATGTATTGATGAAATTTATTTACAGTGTTTTTAAAATATTTATATGTCTTAATTAATAGATTTGATTAGTTTAGTTTTTGATTAGATGCTATACTATTTAAATGTTATGACCATCTTGTGTGAATGTATAAGTCTGAAGAAGTGGTCAGTTGCAGATCGTGAAAGAGCTTACGTTGTGTATTAAACAACGTTGGTTACAACTTTATACTCCTCAGCTGTGGTCTGTTTGTTTTTTAATATTGTTTCTGTAGCTCAGAGGTAAATACTGAGCATTAACCCAGTTACAGACCATTTCAATCTACATAATTGGAGAAAACCATGAAAAATCCACGGGGGCTGCGAATGGAGGTCAGGACTGAATCTACGCTACTTAAGCTGTGAAGTAATAGTCTTATAATTGAGGCATTGTGCTGCCCACCCACTCCCTTATAGTACAGGTGATAAAGGACAGGAGGAGGAGAAGTTAACGAAGCAGCACTACACAGAAACATTATCTAGAAGCTGTAGCAAGGAATTAGGGGCCAGAGGTAATAAAGTTGACAACAAAGATAAAAAGAGAGGAAACAGCAGCAGAGTTGCTTTGTTACACCAGGGTACAATGACAGTCAGTTAATATTCTATGGTACAGCAGTAGCTTATTACCTTAACTAAACATGCTCCCTAATGCATCTCAAAGAGTTAGGACATTTGCTTCATAGCTGTTGCCACAGTTAGGAGAAGGCACTTGATAAGTCATTCCATTGAGGCCTACTGATGGTAACAGTGACAATGCCATACCCTTGTGATCTAAGTTTATAAAATTGGTTAGCCCTGTTTGGTTAGACTGGTTATTGGTGGATACAGGCCACACCAGAGCAGCTTATGTTTAAATCAATTAAGTAGGAAACGTACACTTTCAGTAACAGATAGTTAACCGACTGAGAAGAGAGTAATACCATGACATTCAAATTGTGCAGCACAGATAATAACTCTACATACTCCTTTGGCAACAATTTAAAAGAGCTTTTCTGCTTTTTCTGAGACCAAGTGTGGTAATATTGGGGATACGTTCAAGACATGGAAGCAGTTGTCACTGAGTCAGTTCCATCTGTTTACACTTGAACACTTTGTAACTCATAGCAATTCACTTAACTAGGCAGTATTTCTGATTCACTCCTGAAAAGAGGCAGCTGTACAAAATGATATTACCCAGTTAACAAATAAGTAAAATAAATAGAAATTTAGCTAATTAAAAAAGAACCCAGAAACAGAAAGTGGACTCTCATGTAATACAAATGGAGTGTACTACTTTAAATGCTAATGACTCAGTTTTTAGCATGTCATGTGGCATGCATTCTTTCTAGTAGTTTAACACTAAATAGGCATTCCATGGAGGTTATTGACCATCCACATTGTCTGTCTGTTGCTTTAAGAACACCCCAACAAACATCCATACATCATCTGGCATCAGAGTGGAGAAATGCATCTGCAGAAGTGAAGAAGTACTTGTTTTTAAGAGTTTACATAATTCACAGTAGAGAAGTATATTTCTTAATGGAGCTATGCTCCAACTGCAGCCAAAAGGAATTTTCTTGGTACATGGAAGTTTAACAGAAAAAATGGAAGCTTTTGATGCAGGACTCTGATGTACTTCTCATTTTAACTATTATAGAGCTGAGCAATCTGAGATGGTACATGGTGCCACTGTTTTTGTGTTGTTTTCTTGGTGGGAAGAAAGGCAAAATATCAGTTAAAGTGAATTACTGAGAAGCTAGAAGGAATCTGATATTTGATCTTTTCAGTGGCACAAGTTTCTAAAGAAACTTTAGCTGCTTAAATTAATCACCTGAAAATTTAAGCCAAAAACTGTGAATCAGTTGAGATTCATTAATAAGAGAATAATTTGGGGTATAAAGTGATAAAAAAAGGGGCTATGACAAACAGATGCCCATATCCAAAGCTGTATATTTATGTACAGCAAATTAAATTACAAGTACACAGTTAAAAGATTGAACTGGGGAGACTAGTGTCTGTAAGATCAAATGTGAGTCAAAACTGAAAACTGAAAAATAAATTGGATATGGGAAAAACATGAAAATGCACTGTAACGGTAATGGAGTAAAAAAAATAAAAGATGCAGAGAAAATATAGTGCAATTGAAAGTAAGCCTTGTGTAGTGAATGTGGTTATAAAAAGCATGAAAGAAAGCTATGATCTGCTTTTAAAAGAATGTAAAAAATGCGCTACAAAAGGGACATTTTTAAAAGTTGCAGAAACGGAAAGATTTGCATTCAAAAGACTGTGCCTGTTGTTGAACAGAAACAGAAAAATGAGTAATTTCAATCTAGAAATTAAGCTGCTTTTAAAAAGGGATAATTACTGGGGCATATAAAATATTGTATATCTATAAGAATAAATCAGATAAGTTTAGAAAAGATTGGGAAGAGAGACTGGAAAAGCAATTTGCAGGAGATCAATTGAAGGGCATATATATGGCTCCCACATATGCAACAAAGTCCAGAAGGTTTAGAGCCTTTGTTTGGATACTTTATAGGGGGTATTTCTATACCCGAGGCATAATTTAGAGACTGTTTCCTAAGGTAGACAGCAAATGTTAGAGGTGTGATGGGGAAGAAAGAGGTAATTGGGAACATATGTTTTGGGATGTAATGAAGTGGCAGATTTTTAAAAAAATCCCTAAAGAATACCTTTTCAGAAATATTGGGTAATAAAATGGCTGTAACGAAGGAAATTATTCTTTTCAGCTGTGACAGAGGATCTGAATTGCCTTGACATAGTAGTGTCCTATTACATTTAATTTTGGTGGATGTAAAAAATGAAATTACTAAAACATGGAAATCAATGTCTAAGCCATCTGTATTTGAACTACTGAAAATTATACAAGAGATAAAAGAACTGGAAGATGAATCTTTAGAAAAGGATCATATTAAATAGAAATAAATGGAAACTGTAGGAACAATAAATGTTGAATAAGTTCAGGAGGAGGAGGAGTGAGGTGTAAGGGAAGGCAGGAATTCAGCAATTTATTTCAGGTTGGACTGATGATAGTTAGAAAGAAAATATACGTCATGTATAATATATACATGGAAAGTGTTAATATGGCTTGTTTTCTTTTCTGTTAATGCATGCTTGCCTGTATCTTAAGTGATCATTTAATAAAGGTGTTAAAAAAGTGAAAACAGCTGATGCTCTGATGTCAAAAAATACCTGATAAGCATGAAGATGAATGCAAGTGGCCTTTAGTGGAATTTTCCTTAGTTTTAGTTGTTTTATCTTAATAGCTTCTAATGATGTTTTGTTCTTTGCAAGTCAGACTGTTAGCCAAGAATTAAGTAATAAGTTAATTTTAATAAAAGACACAAGAGAAGAGTGCAAGACACTTTTGAAGTGCCTTACTGAAGTTCATGGACACTGAATAAAGAGCTGTGTACGTTTTGATAAGTAACTAAAATCACATACTGGAGATACAGCAGAAGGATGCATATAAAAATACAACAATTAAAGTGCAATGATGTACCAAGACACACACTAATATTTATGTAGTGCTTTCGTCTCTAAACAAGAGACTTCATCAGAAAATTAAACACACATCAGTCTAATTTGTACTTTCAACCAATCCATGTGATCGTGACATTTAAAGATACAAACCTTCAAAAATGCATTTAAACATTAATCTGTTGTTAAAATGAATATAAAAGCACGATTACAATGAAAGTCTTGCTACATCTCTTACTTAGTATAAAATTTGATTTTCTGAAATTCTGTTGATAATTATAACAAATAGCAGTTTCATCTATAATCTATAGTCTATAATCTATCTTCATATAACTTAAAAACAGGTTACATGAATAAGAGCTCATTCAGACCAGGGGGAGTATGAACATCTGAAATAATTTGCCATAATATTCTCTGTATTCTAATAAATTTCCCAGTTACCACCTCTGGAGCTCATTTCTACTTTCTCTCCTATTCCAAAATAAAATACATTATACTCTTCACAAACATCCACATGTTTGGCTAAAGCACTATTCATACTCTTTCTCTGATGTCATAATAGTGCTCATATATTATTTTCTTAAATGATCTTTCTGTTGTTTTCCAATATAAAAACGTTCATACCCAGAGCACTTCACAGCATACACCACACAACTGGTAGAACAGTTGCCATTCTGTAGATTTAATATAGTCCCCAGAGAGTTTTTGAGAGCCAAACTTTTTTGTTCAAGGATGAATGGACACTGATTACATACTCCACATTAAGTGGTACCTCCTTTGTTTCTACCCACTCCCCTATTCATCCCCTTACTCTCAAAAGAATTCTTCAAATTACTTCCCATTTTAAAACCAAAATTTTGTTCTGATCCTACTATATCAAACACCATGATATTCCAGTGTGTATTAACTATATTTTTAATGGAATTCACAGGATCACTGTACTTTAATACCAAAGTTCTTTTAAAATTAATATAATTAGTTTGCTGATTTGTAAATTTCCTGATTTTATTAATGTTATTTTCCTTAAAATCTACATCCAATAAGGGTTTAATTTTTTCCCCTCTCAGTAAATATATCTGTAGTGCGTTCAGTTAGTGACACCTGTGGGTAACCGCTTTCCAGAAACATTGTAAACAGTTCTTTCATCTCTGACCTTAAATCCTCTACATTAGAAGTCATTCTTGCAACTCGGATAAGTTGGCACTTAACTAAACTTTTCTTAAAAACATAAAACTAAACTTTTCTTAAAAACATAGGGTTGGAAACACTTAATATGCAAAAAAAAGTTACTATATGTGGGTTTTCTACACATTTTTTATCAAAACCTGTTTCTCCATGCCTTATGATAATATCTAAATGACTAGCAGAAGATTTATTAAAATTAAATGCAAATTTAAAAAAAATATCTGCTCATACTATTTAAATGTTCCATGAGTTCTATAATTAATGTCTCTGGACTGTTCCACAGAATCAAAATATCACCCCAAAATCCTAAATAAAGTCTAGAAAACTTAAAAAAAAACTTTATGTTTTTAAGAAAAGTTTAGTTAGGAGGCAACTTAAAATAATGTGGAAGTGAACAGTTGATGCCAGCTTCTTCAACTTCTTCAGCTGGTTAATCACTATGCTAGAAGTGTCTTGCTCAGCTCCAAAAACAGCCAGACTGAGGACATAAGCTTGATGCTGATGAGACAGTGCTGGTAGTACTCAATAACACAAGTGTGGCAGCACACATGCATAGGGAAGGTGCACTACTCTCATATTATGATACAGATACTCACATTAGCCAGATATTGGTGGGGTTAGTGTCTAATATACATGACAGGCTGTTTATATTAATGAGAGCTTCCTTACTGGCCAACAGATGGATGTGTGCATGACTGCAGCTGTGAAGAGTTGAATGATTTGGTGGGCAACAGACTGCAGAGTGAGTCAGATGATGATAATATCTCTCTAGATCTCCGTTTCACTTTTCTGTGGCCCTTGAAATGCCAAGTTGGCAAAATGTTGCTTGGAAGAATGATGGCCCCATACACAGAAAGGGGCAAGCAACCCTCATAACTGCCTGGTTGATGGCTCGCTCCAGTTATCTCTCACCAAGGCAGTGGCCATGTTACCAATAATGAATGTATAGGCTCTGTATCCAAGGAAGTGCACATGTACAGGAAGGAGGGAAATAGATGGTCTTTGCAGTGATATGGGTATGCACATAACCAGAGTGGGTGGGGCTAGACCTATACTAGAAACACCCCCATAACTTGCCTGTGTATCTAAAGAAGTGTGCATTTACAAGATAGAGAGAAACAGATAGTCCTTGAAGAGATGTGGGTATGCACATTACTAGAGGGGGTGGGGCTATTGCCATACTAGAAGCACACCCATAATCTGCATCCAGATGAAGTAAAGATGTTAGGATGCTTGCACTTAGTAGTTTCCAGCTCAAGAACAAGCCAAATAAGTCACTATATGGCCCCATCCTGGTGAAGTCAGAATCATGTGGGTCAGGGAAATGAGGGTACATGTCCTCTGGCAAGTTAAAGTGGAAGGCACAGATACAGGCCAGGCACAAACCATCCTCATGGCTTCCTGGATGATGACCGCTCATGATGGTTAACCCTGTCCCATACCATACTGGATACATCCTTAGTGCATGACAGTTTGGGCTGAGTTTGACTGGGGAAGTTTTGATGGCCAACTGACATGGGGGCAAAAAGCACTAGGGAAAATACAGCTGGTTGAAGATCCAGATTTTGCAAACTCAGACACTTTCAGTTTGGAAGCAGAAGGCTAAGCAGCAGAAACTGAAGGCTAAGCAGCAGAATTAATCGTGATCAGCTGTCTGAACATGAATTTCATTTAAAAGTCCACAACTTCAATAAAATTAGACAACCATGTTCTCTAGAAATCATTGATGTTATCAAGGAAAAGTTAACAAAATAAAAAGTCTGTGAAGAAGCTAACAGTAAATCAAAAATCTTGGTGCTCCCAGACAGACCAGACTGATAGTAAGATGATCTAAGCATGAAGCATGCAGAGACTGAGGGTTTGCCTTCATGGGAAAAATGATTGACCATGTCTATAATGAGATTTTCAAGATACGTGGAACATTGCATGATGATATTACCATTAATAATGAGACTATATGAAGTACAGAATCAGGCATGGTGATGCGATTTCTGAACTTCAGTCCCAGGGAAGAGATATTAAATGTACATTAAAAGTCATGCTAAAACAGAAAGAGTTGCTACAAAACTTACTGAACTGGAGGACAGGATCAGAAAAGAAAACATTAATTTTATGGCTATTCAAGAACAGGTGGAGGATGGAGACTGTAAATTATTTATGTTAAAATGCCTGCATGAGTGGACTGGAATAAAAATGGAACAGATCAAAACACAACGGAGAACATAGAATTTCTGCACCACATTTCCATAACAGAAAGCAACTTAGACCTATTTAAGTGACTTCTAGGCCTATGCTTTAAAAAGAAAGGATTGTGTACATTCTGTGGGGAAAAAGGACAACCAAGAAAGTGAGCAAAGCCCAGGAGATCATCGACAATAACTGTCTGCAGATGCAAGGTAATATAAATTCATTTATTCCCTGAGATTAAGATGTGCCAGGACTTGCACCTTCATTTCAAGCTGCAATATCACTTTAGGTACAAAACATATACAGACACTCCCCCCTCCCAAAATTAAAATGGATGAATTAAGCAAGCAGAACACTGGTTGTGGGATGCAGAAGGCACATCAGAGATTCACTTCCCAAAGTGGTACTAACTTCAGGATTATAAAATGGACATTTGCCAAACCATTCCCAGTTTTCCAGTGAAGCATGCTAAATACCTCCAAAGAGATGAAAGTTTGTAAGGAAAATGACTGAACAATTACAGAGAGATCAAATGCTGGAAAGAGCAGAAGAATTTGACTAGTGTGGGTCATGCAAAGATAGCAGCTGGATGTAAGAAGACTGATGTTTATGTGGAGATAGTGTTATGCACTTAAATGTTTTTTAATCATGCTTTGTTTTTCTGTCCTTGAGGTGGACATTATCGTTGATGTTATGCGATAAGTATTTTAACTGAAAAGTGAAGTTTGTAGGTGGCCTGTTCTTTCTTTTTCCATCCAGTCATAAAAGTTCCCAAATATTGTGGTAGCTGAAAAGGGACCCAAGTCCTGTACTTCAAGTTGAGACCTTCCACTTTCATGGGGCTGTGAGGCCTAAATTGATTACTTTCATTATGTGGCCAAATGCTCTGGTTTAATGTAGGTTGCAGCCCACACTTAGAAGTTGAGTTATTCTATAACTAATGCCATGAAGTGGTGCTCCATAAGATAGCAAGGTGGCATTATTGTTAGCCCATACATACCTGAAAGTGTGCACCTAGGTGCCTTTTTATAGATGACCCCTAACAATTTCTGACTTCTTCAAGAAATTAAATGTAGGGAGGAGGCTTACAATTAATATGTGAAGTTCCTCTTTCTGAGAGCCTGCTAGAGAGGAAAGAGTTGTATGGGGTGCTCTCCTGGCTTGGCAACTGTCACACTCTGGGAAGAGGAGATATAAAAAAATTGGGAGCAACATTTTTTTGTTCAATAGTATTTTCAAGGATTGCTGGTTAATGTGCATGTGCTTTTTGGACATCTTTATTTTGTGGGATGACTAGATAACTTCATGATTTTTTTCAGTTCATTAATAACACTACTGAATTTTTGAAGTTACATGCAAATTTGACTTTAATAAAATTTCTTACTTGGATATTTTATTGACTAAGAATATTAGTGAAGTTTGATTTATGTCTACTATCTACCGTAAAAGTACCTTTTCCAACAACTATTTACACTTTGACAGCTGACATCCGTGCCATCAGGAAAAAAGCTGTTGTTAAGGGTGAATAGTTTTTTTTTGGCACGGATCATGTCAGATGACTGAGTGCGAAGTTGTCACTGATACGTTTACTAAAAGGAGTTATCCCCTGTCGTTGATGCAAGATGTCAAAGATGAAGTTGTTGGGGATAGGCGTAATGGGATTTTTAAACCTATCCTTAGTAATGGTGGTACCAATGTTTTTCAAGTTGGGACTTTTAACAGGAACGAGTCTTTTGCAGTTTCCAAATTATTTATCACAAACTTTATAGTAGACAGTTCTATGATTGCTGAATGTTTGTTTCAAAATTGGTTCATTTTTAAATCGGATATCACCATAATGGACAAACTGGGGGATAAATCCATAGTTGTGTACCAAAAGGATAAATCTTTCAAGAACATACTTGAGTGGTGTTCTGTTAAAGGCAATAATGGTAAAAAGGGCATGTTTAAATGCGATCATTGCCACTCATGTAGTTATATGTTGACAGGTGAATGTTTTTCATTTAGGGATGTTCAATTCCAAGTTTCTTGTCATTTTTCTTGTGATTCCAGCCATATAGTATACTTGGCTGTTTGTGATTCCTGTCCTGCCTTTTATGTCAATATGACTTGAAGGAGGTTGAAGAACAGGATATGTGAACATATTTTAGATGGTAGGAATGTTAGAGGTGTGGAAGAATAACCTAGACACAGTAACAAAAATGGAGCATGGTTATTTAATGATACCCTAAGAGGGGAAAGTTTTGGCAGACCCAGGGTGGAATGAACCCATCTCAGTTAGAATCATGACTATAAAATTTTCATAACAATTACAACCAAACAACAAAGATCACAAAAAGAATAATAGATTATATCAATGTGGGTAAATTGAAGGCAGGCGGACAAACCTCTGACAATGTTAAACTCTGATGATTCAGGAAGATGCTGTGAGAAGGTGGAATCCCCTGTTGCTAATAAGCATAGGCATGGAAAAATCGTTTGACAGTCAGTTGGATATATTTATAATGTCTGTTGAAAGTATAACAATTTCCTGAGAAATGTATAATATTGCAATTCAACACACACACATATATATATATATATATATATATATATATGTATGTATAGGTATATATATATATATATATATATATATATATATATATATATATGTACACACATATACATATATATATATATATATATATATATATATATATATATATGTATATGTATTGATATACACACACACACACACACACACACACACACACACACACACACACACACACACACACACACACACACACACACACACACACACACACACAAAGGCATGGTTGCCCACTTTTGCCAGTGCTGTCTGCTCTCTAGTTACAGCCACTGGCATACAAGATAAGGCTATTAACTATAGAGGGATATAGGTGGGCATCTGCACAAGAAAAGATAGTAAAGTTCAAAGATTAAACACATTTATAAGGAACAAATCCTGAGATATATTTGAACACGATATTTGACACACTGAAGCCATATAAGATGGCAGAGTCTAAAATCAATATTAGTAAAATGAAAGCTATACCTGTAAATTATATGCCTATGCTTTGTTTGGTGCTGGAATATCCTTACCTATGAGGACATGAGTGTACAAGATATTTAGGATTTTTTTAAAGAAATATGTGCAACAGGGGGTAGAGAAAAATGTACAGGGAAATGGTTTGTTTTGGAGAGGGGGTACCCACTAAAGATTTTGATCAAAGTGAAACATGAAACAAAAGAAAAGAGGCATGCATTATACCCACCGATTTTACAAAAGGGTGTGGGGTTACAAGAAGTTACTCATAAAAACAGGAAAGGGGATCTTATTGTGCTGCGGTATAACAACTTGACCCCGACTATAGTTAATATCATTAATAAGAGTTGGGATTTGGGTTTTGAACAGAAAACCAAGGTGAAACTTCGGCACAAGCCTTTATTGGCTTATAGCAGGGGTAGAAACACTAAGAATATCTTGGAAGGGCACAGAAACCAAAATAAAACAAAGCAATACATGTCACTAATGTTTAAATCTTGGACTTGTAGGTTTTGCAAGTTCATCGCTGATGGCCCGTATGTATCAGTAATCAGTTCAAACTTGACCTTAAAATGTCCTGGTAAATGTAGCTGCAATTCTACTAATGTGGTTTACCTAGCAACCTGTACCACCTGCCCTGGATTTTATATAAGTAAAACCACACGTAGGCTCAAGGACATAATAAGTGAGCACCTTAGAGCCATTAAGAACAAAGACGTGCATAATGCCCTCTATCTGCACAGTGCTACATGTACTGAGTTTAAAAAAATATTTTTTTGTCATAGATAAGAGTGATGCAGAAAGAAAATGAGGGAGATTAAAAATTGGAGGTTGAGGCAAGAGAGGTAAAATGGCAACTTAGACTAAATGCCACTGTATCTGCAAGACTTAATGATGCTATTTCACTGATACCAATATTAAAATAAAGGGCTTTGGTTGTATAGAAAAAAGAAAATAAGAAGTGTCTAGTCTTGCTTAACTGCACATGTTGAACATACATAGTAATATATTTTAAAATATGTATTGTTTATGAATTTTACATAAACATATTTATTCTGTCATACACAAATCAATATCTAAATAGATTTATGTTGTATGTCTTTAAATGAGAGTATGAAGCATTTGATTGGTGGCATATTGTATGTTGTTATTTAAGGAGGGTGTTCTATGTGTTGTAATTGACTCTGAAGAAGCCTGTTATATGTAAGGAGAAAGTACAGTATTCATTTGCTTCCTGTGGCTGGATTTTTTTATTTTTGTTTTCATTTTAGTTTGTGTGTCAGTTAGCATTTTCATTTTTATTCATGACCAGAACATACGGTTAGTCTGATTATGTTTTATGAGTGAGTCTCAGGGGAAGTGGACAGAAGCTATCCACTAGGTATAGCATGTGTGGATTTCAGCAAGACATTTTAACTGTGTTCCCTTGTAGGAAGTTATTAAAGAAGTCAAAGGGAGTGGGTGTTTTGGGAAGACTAATTGGACAGAGAATTAACAGAAAGCGAGAGTGATAATGGGGGTCAGTAGTGGCATATCACCCAGACCTGGTCATTGTTAGGGGTCAGACATAATACTGATGAGAGAACAGAATTCACATCTTTGAGTATGGCACAAAACTGTAGGGAACAGTACAAACTGGAAGACTGAGTCTGGAAATGGATTTAAATAGGCTATCAAACTGGGTGACAGATACATATGGCTGCTGAGATTTAAAACTGAGAAATATAAATTGCTCCAGTTAGGCTGCAGTAATACAGAAGCTGCATACAAAATGGGTGAGGCTAAGCTACATTCAACTGACCACAAAGGAAACTTGACAGTGGCACATACTGCCACAATGAGCCACTAGTGACAAAATAGTAAAGAAGCAGCAGCCACGGCCAACAGCAGGCTGGGCTGTGTGACAAAACAGACTCTAGATACAGGGAGGTGATTTACCTCTTTACAAGAGACAGGTGAGACCAGGTCTGGAATACTATATCTATTCCTCAAGGCTGTACTGAGTGAGAGGCTTTAAGCTGTTGGAGAGGGTAAAACGTAAGGCCACAAAGGTGTCCCTGGTTTTGGAGGGCCTATCATATGCAAAGGCACTTTGCATCTTAAGTCTATACACAGCAGAGACCAACATGGAAAGAAGAGACATGAAATGAGCACACAAAACCATTAATGAGTATCTGGGAGGGGAAGATGGTAAGAGTCAAGTGGGATAAACTGATTCTTTCAGTAGACCAGGGCAGATTGGGATTATGCAGTTTGAAGGGGTATTTTAGAGCTACATAGTTAAGACTCCTGTACATAACACAAGTAGAAAACTATAAGTCAAAGTGGAAAGGGATGATGAAACAGGGAGGAGCTCAAGAAACAAGGAGAGACTGGGATTTTGGATGCAGGCCTTTAAGGAGAATAACAACAATCATACAGAATATTATATCCATGAGATAGGAAAAAGTATTCTAAGAACTAAGCCAGCACAGGAATGGAGAAAGTAGATTCTGCCGATAGGGATGGCTGCAATAAGGGATACAGACTACAGGCAAGAGGGGGCTGGAATTTATTGGAAAGGAACCAAGGTATTGGCAGCAAATAACTAGAGAGGGAAAGATGATAGAATGGGAAGACGCCAATAATTTATTTGGACTGCAGGCTAGAGATTGCCTTCCCAATCAGAGATTGATATAAGAGGATAGGCAAAGAGAAAGAAATAGGTGGATTCTAAATTAAAGATCGACACTGCAAGTTTTTAATAGAATGTAGAGCAGAAACTGCCAAAAAAAAGGAATAATTAGCAGAGCATATAAAATATTGTATTAATCAATCAGAGGTTAGAAAGGATTGGGGAGAGAAATTGGAAAAGCAATTCACAAAGAAACAATGGGAGAATATATGTATGCCTCTCAAATACACAACAAAACCCTAGAAAATGTAAGATTTTTGCCTAGAAATGTTTACATAGATATTTTTATACCCCAGGTAGACTCCAGAGAAATTTTTCCTCTGGCAGATAGCAAATGTTGGAGGTATGAAGGGGAAGAAAGGTAATTTGGAACATATTTTCTGGGAATGCATTGAGTTGGTAAACTTTAAGGATTCCCAGCGGGATACACTGTTGGAGATGCTGGGTGGGCAGATTGGTCTGATGAGGGAGATGATTTTCTTGAGCAATGATACAGAATCAGAATTGCCTAGATGAGGTAAGACCATGCCATGTCTAATAATGGTGGATGCCAAAAAAGCAATTACTAGAAAATGGAAATCAAAGTGTAAAACAACTATACTGGAAGTAGCGAATATAGTAACAGAGATAAAACAACTGGAACTGAGATCTGTAGAAAACGGGACGTGCAAACCACATAAGTATAAAATGGGAATTGTGGGAACAATACATTCAAGTGAAAAAATGAGATGTAAAATGCATCTGGACTTAAATGAGCCATGTTATGTTTGCAACTGAGAGTGTCTCAGTATAGTTTGTGATGTAAAATACTTGCAACTAGGATTGTGTTTGTGTGATTTGTTTTCATTTATGTAAATATATGATTGCCTATGTAGTAATTGATGGTTTACTAAAGATGTTTCTTGTTTAAAAAAATGAAGTAGAAATTTAATAATTTATGTAATGCTGCTTAGGTTATACAATATATAGCAATATATGTGAAGTATAATGTTTCGTATGTTAATATAGTTTGATTACTCTTATATGAATGTATTACTCTTATATGAATGTAATTTTGCCTATGTCATAAATGATAATTCAATAAAGGTGTTTAAAAAAAAAAACATTAATGAGTCTAGTAACAGAATACGATGAAGTACATGGACAGAAGCGGCACAGAGGAGCAGGCAAAGTTAACAAATAGAAAATGAAGTTTGTTAGGCTGGATACCAGAAAGTGCCTATAAATTAGAGGGTTACAGATAGGAAGGACAAGCTTATAGAAAAAGGTTTCAGACAGCAAGAGCTATTAAAGCTTTTAAGAAAGCAATAGGTGAGTAGAAAAGGAAGAGTAGTATGGAGAGGTGATGCATGACTGAGATTCTGGCTGCAATCCCTCGTCTTCTGACAGCAAGAAATGTTTATGCATGCTTACATGCATGTATATATGAATATATGCATGCATGTACTTATGTACATATGTATGTATGTGTGTATGCATGTATATATGCATGCGTGTACCTATATATGTTTGTATGTATGCTTATATACATGCATGTATGCATATGTGTATGCATGTATGCATATGTGTATGCATGTATGTAAGTGTGTATGCATGTATGCATGTGTGCATGTGTAGATAGTTTGATAAACTGCACATAACTCACCATAATCACATCTTTCTTGAATGCAAAGATCTTCATAGAGTTTCTCTGAAGGGATATCTTTTCTGTCAGACACATTTCCTAAGAAACAACATAAATACCCTTAAGTAACAATTAATATTTCCAATAACACTAGTACATTTACAAGAAAATATTGTTTATATCATTTAAACTGCTTATGATATTAAGGCATTGTAAATTTTTGAAGTTTCAAATCAAAATGATAGTGTATAATGTGTGTGTGTGTGTGTGTGTGTGTGTGTGTGTGTGTGTGTGTGTGTGTGTGTGTGTGTGCGTGCATGCGTGTGTGTGTGTGTGTGTGTGTGTGTGTGTGTGTGTGTGTGTGTGGTGAATACTTTTGTGATGATTTAAAAATCTATACACAATTTACAGCAATTATGTTAATGCTGCTGAAAGGAGAAATTCTACTGATGCTGACCAGTCTAGATCTCACCTCCATACTCCGGAACCTTCCTCATACTTGCTTTTCCTGTCCTACCCTAAACATTTATTTAAACTGTGTGTTGAAATGACTTTTCTGTGTCAGGATGCTGAGATCTCCAGAAGTGGCTCTCCTTTTAAAACTGAGACATCCACCTCTGACCGTATGCAAGGAGAACTGTAAAGCATGTAGCTGCCATTAGATTTTTTCCCTTGCTCCGCTTCATGCTTATACTTTTGGTTATCTGGGATATCCATAATGGAAATTTACTATAATCCTTACCTTACTAATTAAGTTACGCCCTTTCTTTATATGCTAGTTCTCTCTGAAGAACCCAGACAACTTAGTCTTCACCCCCTTCTTTACAAGGGAAATATCTTGTTGTCCTGTGAGTGTCCTGTAAAGCAGTACTCAGGTTTTATAATTAAAATTCTTCCACAAGTCTGCTGTAGCAGTTTATTTCTGTAGATCTGCCATATTCTACATACATGTTAATGTCAAACACTCAACACAACAACAGATTGTAGGAATATGTCTGAAGAAGTAACTAAGTTTCACATTCAGGTGTTTCAGTCAATTATCTCGTAAGCCTAACAAGGCAACTAAAAAAACCAAAGAAATTAGCTTTGGCAGTTTATGAATGGCATCTTGGAGGCTTTCCTTAAATCCCATTTTGCAAGGGTTCTGCTGTGCATTGCATGGCAGTCATTGTCAGAAATCCCCCCAGGGTGGGTCCTTAAGATAACAAAAATTTAAGTGTCAATAAGTAATGTGCACTGCTAGCAAGTTGCATCCTACCAACTTAACTTCCATGCCCACCTGCTGCACTTGGATACAGTAGTTATTTATCTGTCTATCTGTTAACCAGGCAGGTAGACTATTCTTAAGACTCTTTTCCAGCCTAAGCAGAAGGCAACAGTACAAAAGATCAATTTCACTGATAAATATGAACCATGTTTGAATGATACAGTCACTGTTATGGCAAGTATAAATGTAGACAATAAATATACCCAATAAACTTCACATTACACAGTAAAAAAGTATTAGTTACAGCAGTTCATTAGTACTCACCACCCTCCCAAAATTAAGTTATTGATAAATTATGCAGGCAGGCATAATGTTTAAGGGTATCTATGTGGTATTTATATAATAAAAAGGGTGATGTTGGCAAGTGTTAGTAAAAGGGTGTGGCAACAGCATGCATTCATTTATTTATCATTTGTTAACCAGGTCAGTTGGGTAGTCTGACAACCCTTTTTAAGCATGACCAGGGCAAAGCCACAAGGCTAATAAATACAAAGTAGCTAATTTATTACATCAATGAAGCAGCACATTTTGACAGAAAATCAGCATAATTGAAAAAAAATATGCAAAAGCACAACATGCAAAATCCACGGGGGCTGTGAATGGAGGTCAGGACTGAATCTACGCTACTTAAGCTGTGAAGTAATAGTCTTATAATTGAGTCATTGTGCTGCCCACCCACTCCCTTATAGTACAGGTAATAAAGGACAGGAGGAGGAGAAGTTAACGAAGCAGAGCCACACAGAAACATTATCTAGAAGATGTAGCAAGGAATTGGGGGACAGAGGTAATAAAGTTGACAACAAAGATAAAAAGAGAGGAACCAGCAGTAGAGTTGCTTTGTTACACCAGGGTATAATGACAGTCAGTTAATATTCTGTGGTACAGCAGTAGCTTATTACCTTAACTAAACATGCTCCCTAATACATCTCAAAGAGTTAGGACATTTGCTTCATAGCTGTTGCCACAGTTAGGAGAAGGCACTTGATAAGTCATTCCATTGAGGCCTACTGATGGTAACAGTGACAATGCCATACCCTTGTGATCTAAGTTTATAAAATTGGTTAGCCCTGTTTGGTTAGACTAGTTAAGGGTTGATACAGGCCACACCAAAGCAGCTTATGTTTAAATCAATTAAGCAGGAAACATACACTTTCAGTAACAGATAGTTAACCGACTGAGAAGAGGGTAATACCATGACATTCAAATTGTGCAGCACATGTGATAACTCTACATACTCCTTTGGCAACAAAGAGTTTTTCTGCTTTTTGTAAGACCAAGTGTGGTAATATCGGGGATATGTTCAAGACATGGAAGCAGTTGTCAGTGAGTCAGTTCCCTCTGTTTACACTTGAACACTTTGTAACTCAAAGCAATTCACTTAACTAGGTAGTATTTCTGATTCACTCCTGAAAAGAGGCAGCTGTACAAAATGGTATTACCCAGTTAACAAATAAGTAAAATAAATAGAAATTTAGCTAATTGAAAAAAGAACCCAATAGCAGAAAGTAGACTCTTTCATGTAATACAAATGTAGTGTATTACTTTAAATGCTAATGACTCAGTTTTTAGCATGTCATGTGGCATGCATTCTTTCTAGTGGTTTAACACTGAATATGCATTCCATGGAGGTTATTCTTGATCCACAGTGTCTGTCTGTTGCTTTAAGGATACCCCAACAAATGCCCATACATCATCTGGTATCAGAGTGGAGAAATGCGTTTACAGAAATGAAGAAATATACTTGTTTTTAACAGTTTACATGTTTCACAGTAGAGAAGTATATTTCTCAATGGAGCTATGCGCCAACTGCAGCCAAAAGGAATTTTCTTGGTACATGGAAGTTTAACAGAAAAAAATGGAAGCTTTTAATGCAGGACTCTGATGTACTTCTCATTTTAAGTATTATAGAGCTGAGCAACCTGAGATGGTACATGGTGCCACTGTCTCTCTGTTGCTTTTCTTGGTGGGAAGAAAGGCAAAATATCATCAGTTAAAGTGAATTACTGAAAAGCTAGAAGGAATCCGATATTTGATCTTTCAAGTGGCACAAGTTTCTAAAGAAACTTTAGATGCTTAAGTTAGTCACCTGAAAAATTGAGCCAAAAAATGTGAATCATTTGAGCTTCATTAATAAGAGAATAATTTGAAGTATAAAATTATAAAAATGGGCTATTATGACAAACAGATGCACATATCATAAGTTGTATATTTATTTATGTTCAACAAATGAAATTACAAGAACAGAGTTAAAAGATTGAATTGGGGAGACTAATGTCTATAAGATTAAATGTGATCAAAAGTGAAAACTGAAAAATAAATTGGATATGGCAAAAACATGAAAATGCACTGTAACAGTAAAGGGGTAAAAAGATTAAAAGATGCAGAGAAAACACGTTGCAACTGAAAGCAAGCCTTGTATAGTGAATGTGGTTATAAAAAAGCATGAAAGATAGCTATGATCTGTTTTTTTAAAGAATGTAAAACCTGTGCTACAAAAGGGACATTTTTAAAAGTTGCATAAATGGAAAAATGTGTATTCAAAAGACTGTGCATGTTGTTGAACAGAAACAGAAAAATGAGTAATTTCAATCTAAAAATTAAGCTGCTTTTAAAAAGGGATAATTACTGGGGCATATAAAATATTGTATATATATATATATATATATATATATATATATATATATATATATATATATATAAATCAATCAGATAAGGTTAGAAAAGATTGTGAAGAGAGACTGGAAAATCAATTTGCAGGAGATCAATTGAATGGCATATGTATGGGTCCCACATATGCAACAAAGTCCAGAAGGTTTAAAGCCTTCACTTGGATATTTTGCATAGGTATTTCTATACCCGAAGCATAATTTAGAGAGCATTTCTTAAGGTAGACAGCAAATGTTAGAGGTGTGATGGGGAAGATAGAGGTAAATGAGAACATATGTTTTGGGTTGTAATGAAGTGGCAGATTTTTAAAAAGTCCCTAAAGAATACCTTTTCAGAAATATTGGGCAATAAAATAGCTGTAACAAAGGGAATTATTATTTTCAACTGTGACAGAGAATCTGAATTGCTTAGACATAGTGATGTCCTATTACATTTAATTTTGGTGGATGCAAAAAAATGAAATTACTAAAACATGGAAATCAAAGTCTAAGCCATCTGTATTTGAACTACTGAAAATTATACAAGAGATAAAAGAACTGGAAGAGGGATCTTTAGAAAAGGATAATATTAAATAGAAATAAATGGAAACTGTAAGAACAATAAATGTTGAATAATATTCAGGAGGAGGAAGAGTGAGGTGTAAGGGAAGGCAGGAATTCCACAATTTATATAAGGCGGACTGATGATAGTTACAATGAAAATATATGTCATGCATAATATATCTACATGGGAAAGTGTTAATATGGCTTGCTTTCTTTTCTGTTAATGCATGTTTGCCTATATTTTAAGTGATCAATTAATAAAGGTGTTAAAAAAAGTGAAAACAGCTGATGGTCTAATGTGAAAAATACCTGATAAACAGGAAGATGAATGCAAGTGGCCTTAGTAGCATTTTCCTTAGTTATTTTATCTTAATAGTTTCTAATGCTGTTTTGTTCTTTGCAGGTCAGACTGTTAGCCAAGAATTAAGTAATAAGTTAATTTTAAACAAGACACAAGAGAAGATTGCAATGTTTTGCATGGATACACTTTTGAAGTGCCATACTGAAGTTCATGGACATTGAATAAAGAGCTGTGTACTTTTTGATAAGTAACTAAAATCACATACTGGAGCAACAGTATTAGGATGCATATAAAAATATCACAACAATTAAAGTACAATGACATACCAAGACACACACTAATATTCATGTTTAGTTTGACATTTAAAGATACAAACCTCCAAAAATGCATTTAAACATGAATCTGTTGTTAAAATGAATATAAAAGCATAATTATAATGAAAGTCTTGCTACATCTCTTACTTAGTGTAAAATTTGATTTTCTGAAATTCTATTGATAAGTATATTAAATAGCAGTTTCATCTATAATCTATAGTCTATGATCTAGCTTCATATAACTTTAAAAAAGGTTACATGGATAAGAGCTCATTCAGACCAGGAGGAGTATGAGCATCTGAAATAATTCTCCATAATAATCTCTGTACTCTAATAAATTTTCCCTATCACCACCTCTGGAGCTCATTTCTACTTTCTCCCCTATTCCAAAATAAAATACATTATACTCTTCACAAACATCCACATGTTTGGCTAAAGCACTATTCATACTCTTTCTCTGATGTTATAATAGTGCTCATATATTATTTTCTTAAATGATCTTTCTGTTTTTTTTTCCAATATAAAGACTTTCACACCCAGAGCACTTCACAACATACACCACATAACTGGTAGAACAGTTGCCATTCTGTAGATTTAATATAGTCCTCAGAGAGTTTTTTATAGCCAAACTTTTTTGTTGAAGGATGAATGGACACTGATTACATACTCCACATTAAGTGATACCTCCTTTATTTCTACCCACTCCCCTATTCATCCCCTTACTCTGAAAATAATTCTTCAAATTACTTCCCATTTTAAAACCAAAAATCTGTTCAGCTCCTATATCAAAAACTTTCCTCCCTCATGATATTCCAGTTTGTATAAACAATATTTTTTAATAGAATTCGCAGGATCACTGTACTTTAATACCAACGTTCTTTCAAAATTAATATAATTAGTTTGCTTATTTGTAAATTTCCTGGTATTATTAATATTATTTTCCTTAAAATCTACATCCAATAAGGGTTTAATTTTTTCCCCACTCAGTAAATATCTCTATAGTGGATTCAGTTAGTAATACCTGTGGGTAACCACTTTCCAGAAACATTGTAAACAGTTCATTCATCTCTGACCTCAAATCCTCTACATTAGAGGTAATTCTTGCAACTCTGATAAATTGTCACATAACTAAACTTTTCTTAAAAACATAAGGTTGGAAACACTTAATATTTTTTTAAAAAGTTACTATATGTGGGTTTTCTACACATTTTTGATCAAAACCTGTTTCTCCATGGCTTATGTTAATATCTAAATAACTAGCAGAAGATTTATTAAAATTAAATGCAAATTTAAATACAAATCTGCTGATACTATTTAAATATTCCATGAGTTCTGTAATTAATGTCTCTGGACTGTTCCACAGAATCAAAATATCACCCAGAAATCCTAAATAAAGTCTACAAAACTTGAAAAAAACTTTACATTTTTAAGAAAAGTTAAGTTAGGAGGCAACTTAAAATAATATGGAAGTAAAGAGTTGATGTCAGCTTCTTCAGCTGGTTAATCACTATGCTAGAAGAGTCTTGGTCAGCTCCAAAAACAGCCAGGCTGAGGACATAAGCTGGATGCTGCTGAGACAGTGCTGGTAGTACTAGTAACACAGGTGTGGCAGCACACATGCATAGGGAGGTGCACTACTCTTCTATTATAATACAGAAACTCACATCAGCCAGACATTGGTGGGGTTAGTGCCTAATAGTAGGACAGAGTGTTTATATTAATGAGAGCTTCCTTTTAGGCCAACAGATGTATGTGTGCATGAATGTAGCTGTGAAGAGTTGAATGATTTGGTGGGCAACAGACTGCAGATTGAGTCAGATGATGATATCACTCTAGATCTCTGTTTCACTTTTCTGTGGGCCATTGAATTGCCAAGTTGGCAATATGTTGCTTGGAAGAATGATGGTCCTATATACTGAAAGGGCCAAGCAACCTAAATAAGTGCCTGGTTGATGGCTCCCTCCAGTTAGCTCTTACCAAGTCAGTGGCCATGTTGTTACCAAGAAGGAATGAATGTGCTCTGTATCCAAAGAAGTGCACATGTACAGGAAAAAGGGAAGTAGACAGTCCTTGCAGCAATATGGATATGCACATCACCAGAGGGGGTGGGGCTAGGGCTATATTAGAAACACCCACCATAACTTGCCTGTCCATCCAAAGAAGTGTGCATTGACAAGATAGAGGAAACAGATAGTCCTTGGAGTGATGTGGGTATGCATATTATCAGAGGGGGTGAGGCTATTGCCATACCAGAAGCACACCCATAATCTGCATCCAGATGAAGCAAAGATGTTAGGAGGCTTGCACTTAGTAGTTTCCAGCTCAAGGACAAGCCAAAGAGGTCACTATATGGCTCCATTCTGGGGAAGTCAGAATCACATGGGTCAGGGAAATGAGGGTACATGTCCTCTGGCAAGCTAAAGTGGAAGGCACAGATACAGGCCAGGCACAAACCACCCTCATGGCTTCCTGGATGATGGCCTCTCATGATGGTTAACCCTGTCCCATACCATACTGGATACATCCCTAGTGCAGGGCAGGTTGGGTTGAGTTTGACTGGGGAAGTTTTGATGGCCAACAGGCATGGAGGCAAAGAGCATTAGGGAAAATACAGCTGGTTGAAGATCCAGATTTTGCAAACTCAGACACTTTCAGTTTGGAAACAGAAGGCTAAGCAGCAGAATTAATCATGCTCAACTATCTGAACATGAATTTCATTTAAAAGTCCACAACTTCAATAAAATTAGACAACCATGTTCTCTAGAAATCATTGATGTTATCAAGGAAAAGTTTACAAAATAAAAAGTTTGTGAAGAAGCTAACAGTAAATCAGATATATTGGTGCTCCCAGACAGACCAGACTGATGGTAAGACGATCTAAGCATGAAACATGCAAAGACTGAGGGTTTGCCTTCATGGGAAACATGATCGACCATGTCTATAATGAGATTTTCAAGATATGTGGAACATTGCATGATGATATTACCATTAATAATGAGACTATATGATGTACAGAATCAGGCATGGTGATGCGATTTCTGAGCTTCAGTCCCAGGGAAGTGATACTAAATGTACATTAACAGTCATGCTAAAACAGAAAGAGTTGCTACAAAACTTACTGAATTGGAGGACAGGATCAGAAAGGAAAACATTCCGTTTATGGCTATTCAAGAACAGGTGGAGGATGGAGACTGTAAATTGTTTATGTTAAAATGCCTGCATGAGTGGACTGGAATAAAAATGGAACAGATCAAAACACAACAGAGAACATACAATTTCTGCACCACACTTCCATAACAGAAAGCAACTTAGACCTATTTAAGTGACTTCCAGACCTATGCTTTAAAAGGAAAGGATTTTGTACATTCTCTGTGGAAAAGGGACAACCAAGAAAGTGAGCAAAGCCCAGGAGATCATCGACAACAACTGTCTGTAGATGCAAGGCAATATAAATTTATTTATTCCCAGAGATTAAGATGTACCAGGACTTGCACCTTCATTTCAAATTGCAATATCACTTTAGGTACAAAACATATACAGACCCCCCCCAACTTAAAATGGATGAATTAAGTAAGCAGAACACTGGTTGTGGGATGCAGAAGGCACATCAGGGATTCACTTCCCAAAGTGGTACTAACTTCAGGATTATAAAATGGACATTTGCCAAACCATTCCCATTTTTCCAGTGAAGCATGCTAAATACATCCAAAGAGATGAAAGTTTATAAGGAAAATGACTGAACAATTACAGAGAGATCAAATGCTGGAAATAACAGAAGAATCTGACTAGTGTGGGTCATGCAAAGATAGCAGCTGGATGTAAGAAGACTGATGTTTATGTGGAGATAGTGTTATACACTTAAATGTTTTTTAATCATGCTTTGTTTTTCTGTCCTTGAGGTGGACATTATCGTTGATGTCATGCGATAAGTATTTTAACTGAAAATTGAAGTTTGTAGGTGGCCTGTTCTTTCTTTTTCCATCCAGTCATAAAAGTTCCCAAATATTGTGGTAGCTGAAAAGGGACCCAAGTCCTGTACTTCAAGTTGAGACCTTCCACTTTCATGGGGCTGTGAGACCTAAATAGATTACTTTTATTATGTGGAAAAACACTCTGGTTTAATGTAGGTTGCAACCCACCCTTGGAAGTTGATTTATTCTATAACTAAATGACATGAGGTGGCGCTCCATAAGACAGCAAGGTGGCATTATTGTTAGCCCATACATACCTGAAAGTGTGCACCTAGGTGCCTTTTTACAGATGACCTCTAACAATTTCTAACTTCTTCAAGAAATTAAAAGTGGGGAGAAGGCTTACAAATAATATGTGAAGTTCCTCCTTCTGAGAGCCTGCTAGAGAGGTAAGACATGTGGGGTGCTCTCCTGGCTTGCAGCTGTCCCACTCTGGGAAGAGGAGATATAAAAAAATTGGGAGCAACATTTTTTGTTCAATATTATACCATGATCCCCCCAAAACGTGCACGCTGATTGGCCAGCGTGCCCGTTGTAAATCGAGTTATACTAATGGAAAAAGGTCCGGTCGCCCGGACTTTTTTCCATTAGTATAACGCGTTTTAAACACTGTCTCGCTATGTTAAATGGGTTTAACATAGCGAGACAGCTTTAAAATAAGCAACGGAGATCTCCGTTGCTTATTTTAAAGCTGTCTCACTATGTTAAACCCATTTAACATAACGAGGCAGTGTTTAAAAAAAAAGCAACGGAGAAAGCAAGATCTCCGTTGCTTTTTTAGTGTCTCGCTATCTTAAATGAGTTTAACATAGCGAGACAGTTTTAAAATAAGCAACGGAGATGTCCGTTGCTTATTTTAAAACTGTCTCGCTATGTTAAACTCATTTAACATAGCGAGACACTAAAAAAAAGCAACGGAGATCTTGCTTTCTCCGTTGTTTACAACTCTGATGTACTGCGCAGGCGCGCAGTACATCAGAACTGCCGCGGATGCCAGACATCTGCAGAAGGGCAGTAAACAGGCATTATACTATGCCATTATTTAAGAAAAGTAACAGTTTCTTTTCTTAAATAATGTCATGGTATAATAGCAATAACCCACTTCTGGGTGTGGGTAATGCTAAATTTACCCACAGGTGGCTTTGGTTGGTCCTCGGGCTTCGCCCTCGGGACCAAACCACGCCAACCGTGGGTAAATTTAGCATTACCCACACCCAGGCGTGGGTTATTGCTATAGTATTTTCAAGGATTGCTGGTTAATGTGTATGCACTTTTTGGACATCTTTATTTTGTGGGATGACTCTTTAGAAAACTTTCATGATTTTTTTCAATTCATTAGTAACACTACTGAATTTTTGAAGTTTACGTGCAAATTTGACTTTGATAAATTTCTTACTTGGATATTTTATTGACTAATAATATTAGTGAAGTTTGCTTTATGTCTACTATCTACCATAAAAGTACCTTTTCAAACAACTATTTACACTTTGTCAGCTGACATCTGTGCCACCAGAAAAAAAGCTGTTGTTAGGGGTCAAATGTTTTTTTTGGCATGCATCATATCAGATAACTGAGTGTGAAGTTGTCACTGATATGTTTACTAAAAGGAGTTATCACCTGTCTTTGATGCAAGATGTCAAAGATGAAGTTGTTGGGGAGAGGCTTAATTGGGTTTTTAAGCCTATCCTTAATAATGGTGGTACCAATGTTTTTCAAGTTGGGACTTTTAACAGGAACGAGTCTTTTGGAGTTTCCAAATTATTTATTATAAACTTTACAGTAGACATTTCTATGAATGATGAATGTTTGTTTCTAAACTGGCTCATTTTTAAATCGGATATCACCATAATGGGCAAACTGGGGGATAAATCCATAGCTGTGTACCGAAAGGATAAATTTTTCAAGAACTTACTTGAGTGGTGTTCTGGTAAAGGCAATAATGGTAAAAAGGGCATGTTTAAATGCGGCCATTACCACTCATGTAGTTATATTTTGACAGATGAAAGTTTTTCAGTTAGGGATGTTCAATTCCAATTTTCTATTTATTTTTCTTGTGATTCCAGCCATGTAGTATACTTGGCTATTTGTGATTCCTGTCCTGCCTTTTATGTCAGTATGACGTGAAGGAGGTTGAAAACAGAATATGTGAACATATTTTAGGTGGTAGGAATGTTAGAGGTGTGAAAGAATAACCTAGACACAGTAACAAAAATGGAGATTGGCCATCTAATGATATCCTAGAGGGGAATGTTTTGGCAGACCAAAGGTGCTATGAACCCATCTCAGTTAGAATCATGACTATAACATTTTCATAACAATTACAGCCAAACAACAAAGATCACAAAAAGAATAATAGATTATATCAATGTGGCTAAAGTGAAGGCAGACGGGCAAACCTCTGACAATGTTAAACTCTGATGATTCAGGAAGATGCTGTGAGAAGGCAGAATTCCCTGTTGCTAATAAGCATAGGTATGGAAAAAATCTTTTGACAGTCAGTTGGATATATTTATGTCTGCTGGAAGTATAAAAATGTAAAATATTGCAAATCAACACACACACACAAATATACACAAATATATATATATATATATATTATATATACACACACACACACACACACACTATAATATATATATATATATATATATATATATATATATATATATATATATATATATATATATATGGGTCTACTGCTTTTAGTCGAATTTCATTTGGTCGAAAATGATTTCAGGCTGCCCACTTCACTGAAAACTCATTTGGCTGAAAGCACATTTGGTCGAATTACATTTGATCAAAAATGGTATAAAGCCCCTGCCCCAATGCAATGTGACCCTGGAGTGAGAATATAAAGTTAGGGGGGTGTGGGAGGCATAGACCCCCACATTTTGCAACACATTTTTACGTATGTTATATGTCCTAATGTATTTTAATGGATAAACATGTATATAATAGTGCATAAACTGCAATTATGTGGGGAATAAATGGAAAGTATTATTGTCTGCTGGGGGTGGACATATGTGTGGAAATCAAAAATGTGTATGGGGGAAATTGTAATGTTGTTGGCTATGTGCAGACCTACATTAGAAAGTATTTCCAGTATAATAATGCAGGAAAAAGTGAAAACCTGGTGTGACGTAACTTCACTAATAGCCTGCTCTCTACATCCAGGAAATCCAGGGCGGAGGGTAGGAGTTGCATTGTAATGAAAAAGTAAAGGCAAAGAGCTAATATATTAGGAGTAACTTAGACAAGGGAATATAGAATTATTAAGTGGGAAGAGTTGCAAGAAATATTTAATTTAAATAGAAGAGATCAGCAACATTTTTATGGGTTACTATTAGAATGCAAGAAGACCGAAGGATAAAAAATAGGCAGACAGTACAACCAGGCATGGCGGAATTGTTAATAGACTCTACAGCCACAGGAGCATCCAGGAAATCTTTCTGGAAAGAAGTTATGGGGCATTAACTGCTCTGAGGGAGCAATATGCTAGTGAAATTAGGCACAGCAAGGAAAGGAAGTTAGGGAGAGTATTGGAGGAACAATACTAGAAGGATTTTTGTTTTGCTGCAGATATGCTAAAGAATTCAGAAAATGTTGCATATTTGGCATGGAATGTCTTCAGAGATAGTTCTATACACAAAAGAGGTTAATGAAGATGTTCCCACATTTAGATGGGCAGTGTTGGTGGTGTGGTTAAGGTGAGAGAGGTACATCGGAACATATTTTTTTGAATTATGAAGAGTTGCACCAGTTTAAGCATCATCTTAGTGAGTGCCAGGCACCCAGCATTACTGCTGCATAGGTTAAAACAGCACTGTCCAAGGTCAAGTATACAGCTTCTATGGGACCTGACAATAGCCCTGGCTGTGCTCTACATGAACTACAGAGTGAACTCGCACCACACCTGTGTGCCCTATTCAATCATAGCCTCACCTCAGGCTTTGTCTCTACCGAATGACGCACTGCTATAGTCATCCCTCTCCACAAAGGAGGAGTGACTACATACCCTGGGAACTATCGCCCCACTGGCCTGACAAGTCTGATATGCAAAGCTATAGAACGCATCATCATGGACCTAATAAACAAGGATATAGGGAATCTCCAAACTCTGGATCCCATACAGTTTGGTTTTGTGAAGGGTAGAGTATGCCTGCTCTACCTGGTCGACTTCTTTGAGTGTGTCACCAGAGCTGTGGATGAGGGCAAGGTGGTTCATACAGCCTACCTTGATCTGGCCAAGGCCTTTGATACCATTCCCAAGTAGGAATCATAGAAAAGCTCACTAAGCTAGGAACCAACTGCTACATCACTAGGTGGGTTGCAAACTGGCTCACAGATAGAACCCTCAGTGTGAAAGTAGCTGACTCCAGGTCAGACTGCCAGTCAGTCATGAGTGGATTCCCACAGGGTTTGGTCCCAGGTCCTCTTCTATTTGGTATCTACTTCTCTGAAGTCCAGACAAACACGAAGGGACTCTGGCTGACAAAGTTCACAAACGATTGCAAGTTGGGAGTTATTATTAACTCCCCAAGTGATGCTGACATCCTGCAGAAAGGCCTCACTGAGACCAGCAACAGGTGTCAGAACCATGGCCTTAAGCTCAATGCCAAAAAATCTATTGTTATCCCCTTTGGGAAAAACTTGGTTCCCATGAATTACCACATCGATGGTAGTCCACTGAACACAGAAGGTTTTATAAGAGATCTGGGAACACAGGTTGACAGCAACTTCTCTTCTGACCACCACATTGCCACTATGGTCAAAAAGTCCTTCTATGTGGCACATCTCATTGCATCCAGGAAGAAAGAGGTCATTGTCTCCCTCTACTCTTCCCTCTTTAGGCCAATCATTGAGTAAAATGCCCCATTTGGCATGTACCTCAGTAGACACCTGAAACAACTGGGGAGGCCACAAAAGTACCTCACAAAGATGATCCTAGGCCTTAAATAGTTGTCCTGTATGGACAGACTCAAAAAAATCCAACTAGTCTCTGTCTCATATTGCCTACTTAGAGATGATCTCTGCTTGACTTACAAAGCTATGTCTGACTCAGCTCTGTTAAAAATGCTACATCTAAAGAAATCCCAATCCCTCCACATCACATGCTACAGAGACCTCATCCTCATTATCACAATCAACAGAACATGCTGGAGAGACAGCTTCATAACGCAGAGCCTGCCCAAGCTATGGAATAGATTTCCCATACATGTCAAACACAGCACCTCACTGGGCCTCTTCAACAGAAATCTTAATGAGTGGATGGGAAATAGAAACTTCACCCCGGGGATCACTCCAGTGGCTCTACTTGATAGAGGCCCTGGGAACTAATGTCGGCTGGCACAATGCAAGGGTAATCCTACGGGCTAGGCTTGCAAAGGCTCCAGGGCCATTACCCTTGTACACACCCATGAACCTATGAACCTATGATCTTTTTAATAAGTGGGAGAAAATTAATCTCTCCAAAGATTTGTTCCTGCTCATTTGAAGGGATACAAAATGGTTGATGCATCTGTTATCCTCAGTTTCCATTCCTCTAACACTAGCAAAAAAAGGCTATCAGCAAACTAACTATAGCAGAATAAAAATTATACTGGAAGAGATAAAAATTTCTGAAATGAGCAGACAGAATAACCATTGGGTGAAACATCTCATTAAGAAATGAAACCTATGGGATGCTTCAATGAAAGGGAATTTCGAGGCACTTGAAAACTGGGCTTGTGTGGAATGTTATGAATATTAGTGAGCTATGTTTTCTTCTTTTATGCTTTGTATATAATTTTCTTTTTTCTTTGAAAGTTGTGCAGTGAGTTAATATATGGACATTCAATGGGGGTAAATTGATTGTCATATTTTGAAATACAAATATGCTACAGTGATAATAACTTGTATTGGATGTTATTCATATATAACAAAATGCAACATACAGTACATGAGGAGTGTACTGTATGTGGAAAATTTGGATTGTATGAATAAGAAAGGTATTTGATAAAAAATGTACATTTAATAGTTCATTAGGAAGATGCAGATTGTTTAGAATTATCAACATTTCATCTGCTAAATAGATAGTCCAAAGGGCTGTTGTACATGTAATTGAAGGTATGAAAAGTGATATAATTCAGGATCTACTAGTATTGGATAAAACACAAGAAGAGTATGACAACAGATTCACAGAGTTGTTAAATCAATGAAAACAACACAGTTTCAATTTAGATATGGATAATAAAACGCATGCAATGGATATGGAATATATGGGTCATAGTCTGAAGTTACAGGGACTGAAGCCTCATAAAGAAAATCTCAGTTTAATTATATAGATACTGAAGCTATTAGACAAAGAAGCATCACAGAGGTTTCTTGCAGTATCTTGTGAAGTCTGTGCCTAATATGCCCAAAATAATAATACCTCTAAGAAACTTGCTAAAATAAGATGAGTCCTGGGAATGGTGTTATGAAAACAATTCTGAAATGCTCAGGAATGCAACTGTACATATACCATTTTTAAAGTACCATGATCTGAACAGACAAAGTGCAGTACTAATTCAAAATAATACAGGTGCTCTGGTCATACATTATAATCAAAATTATTTATGCATGCATAAGAGGAAATATGTTTATATATAAAATTAAATTTTCAGTGTAGTATTGATGCAAGAAATTCCTTGACTATGTCTGTGATAAAACCTATAATAAAATCTTTTGAACCATATTAAGAAATTCAATCTATAAGGTAACTCAGAGATTGCATTATGAACTGAAAGTGAAATATACAGATCTGGAAAGAAGCACTGATTCCTTATCAGAAGTGTAGTACTCAACTGTGTGAGTCCAGACATTTTTTTTTTAAATAAACTGGTATTCAGGCAAAGCAAAAAGAACATTTTATAATTCATAGTTTAACTTTTAAAGTTATTTATTTATTGCAAGGAGGGCTGCACTCCCTAGACATGAGGCAGTGCTCCACATCTCTGCTACATATATTAAATCTGAGATCATTGTACCTTAAAGTGAGGGAAACCCTCAAAGACAGTCAACCTCATATACACTATATAGTCTACTATATTTTCATTTTAATTTCCTCTATTACAAGGATCACAATTATGGACATAAAAATTTCATCAGGCACCCAGTAACTACTATAACAAATATACTCAGTAGAGCATACCTCTCAGATAAATGTGAACAGCTGTTAGAAGAGCTAAAGATTATTCATGTCACTCTGCAAGAAAAGGTTAAGGAATTCCAGAGATACACAAATGCTGACTTAGAAATGCAGGTACTGAAAGACATTACAGTGAGACCCTAACTTCAGTAAAATTCTTCAGCAAAGAAATAAATTTGATCTTATTTTTCTTTCAAAGAACTGTTGAGCTCAATGGCTTACTGTTCAAAGCTGACAATTACTTTACATTCAACTGAGAAAACAAATAAGAGGATACAAGAATCATCTTGCTGATTAATAAAGAGCAAAGAAGTAGCAAGAGACAATATATTAGACAGGAATGTCAATTCCGAAAAAAAAACAGTAAATAGTCTGCCATCTGCAATGTATACCAAAACAATTCAAAAGAAGAAATTTTAATTGACGTACTTCATGGTCAGCTTAGTACTTAAGTGGATACACATGTTTTCCAGTTCAAAGAAGTCATGTATTTATATGTACAGATTATTATTATTCCAAGTACTCAAATAATCAGACTGAAAGACAATGCAAATGCAAGAGTGTTTAATGCATTAGGATTGATATCTTGAACATAAAAGATATTTTATTTTCTTATATCTGGCCTGACAATGGACTGTCATACAAAATCAGAAATTGAGAAGATTTGTGTGCTGATGGGATCTCAGACATATAATGTGGAGTTCAGACTGTCAACTATCCAAGTAAAAAGCAATGAAAAGTCACATAGAAAAAGCTGCATTAAAAGCTAGGGGGACTGTTATCTCACTGTTTTGAAATATATCAGCACTCCACTGCAGGGATTCAGTCTCACTCTCTCCTTAGCAAAATTGTTAAATAGTAAATGGTACTCTCATTACAGCACAATGCCTGAATATCAGTTTAAAGTGAAGATGATGCCAACAGAAATCAGTAAAAGGAGAACTATTATTATGACAGAAACAGTAGATGATTACCATATTTATCATCTAGAAACAGTGAAAGAACTGAAATGCCATGGAAAAGTTTTCATCTTCAAGGCAAATTAAGTGTTACAACAGCCAAACAAGGATCCTGTATTGTATGTAGGGTAAACAGAATACTATAGGAGGACCCACAGAATTTTGTATATGGCAAAGGTACTAAAATTCCAAGAGGAAAAGCAGCTGGAAGTATCCTAATCAGTAATGACACAAAAATAGAAGCTGTGAAAATGCACACAGTCTATATCTGTCAGTCTTTTAGAGCAAGAAACCTGGACAAAGCCATAAATATTGGGGGGGGGGGTTAAAAAATCGGAATATTTTTTAAATATTGCTCTTACAAACTTAGAAAGCTGATGGAATAACAGGTTTTAGATTAACACGGGTTTCTGAAGGGTATAAAGTCTGAATTCAAATGTCTATCATTATTTTCTGACTTCCATTGTTCAATGATTTGCCAGTCATTTTCCAGAAAACCATTTTATGAGGAGCATTCCAAAAATATTATACACATTCTGTGAAAATCTGGAAAGTTGAAAGGTATGAGACAGTTATGACTTATAGGGAAACATCTCTAATCATATTTTCAAGAAAAACTGTCATGCAGAAAGAAGTGTCCCAGAAGGAAGAGAAATGTAAAATGTGAATGGTAACTATTCCATACATGGAAGACACCTTGATAGCAAAGACGGGGAAGCTGCCTTTATTAAAATGTCTTCTGAACATGAAAACTATATCATATTTTGATTTAAGAAATCCATGGCATAATTAGTAATAAGTTATTTTAAAATGATCAGTGTAGTGTAATGTAATATAATGCATGCTGTCTTACTGAGTATAGAACAAATAATACAATATGTATATTTTCACTAGAAGAAAGAGATAATATATGGGCTATATAACTTTGAATGCTAATGATTCACATGTCCTGCTGTACATATTTTTTAACCTAAAATGTGTGGATATGTATTACCATTCACAATGAATAGACTATCCTGATAAACACAAAAATGTTACATTTTAAACAGCTAAGCACAAGCAGCCGACCAGTGATACCCCTTACTGCCCCTCTGTCCATCCCATCTCCTTTGGAACCCACTGTTGAGTGATATTTTACTATCCACATAAGCACAGCCAGATCACCACCGCTCTCTTAATGAAGAACTTTTTCATCTGCCTTAACTTTTGACATGCGGGAGTCACTTTTATTCTTCTATCCCTACTTTGCTCTGCCTTGTTTCTTTAGATCCTTATGATGTTCCCCTTAAAACTGTTTTGAGTCCATATCATATCTACCTTTCATTTTGTTATTTTCAAGCAATCCCCATTTTAACACATTCGTAAACCCATGCAGTCCTCTTGTCTTTATTAAAATATTCTGGATTTGTTCTGAAGGTGTTACAACTGTTTTTTTCAATACAATTTCTAGAAACGCTGAACTTGCAATATATGTGGCTTCATGAAAGATCCGTACAGCATTGGCAGGGCATTTTTGGATGGTACATCACATCACATCACACATCCCTAACAAACTATGTCACAGAGAATATAATACAGATTTGCCATATATTTGTAATAACTATTTAACAGCATAATGGAGATTTTTTAAAAATAGAAAGTACCCCCTTGTGGCTAACCAAGCAACTGGTGATGTTTTGGGGAGATGTGCCAATAATAGTGTTGCTGATTGGTGCATGTATGAAAAAATAATTGCAGAAGACTAAAAAATACTAGTTAAACCCTTTGTCAAAATAGGACAATGTTTTTGTATTGTACACTTACTTTTCTGTATATATTTTGGTAACTCTGCCACTAGTTATTTGTAGTAACTCAAACCAAGATATAACTGTGATATTTAATATGTATGCTATAGAAAATAATGGAAAACAATGCATTATGCTGTGTAGAACTCTCTCAGAATATAATTATAAAGAAACAGAATTAATAGTATATGAGGTCCAAGATTTGACAACACTGACTTCACTGTCCCATACACCTTTTTAAACAGCTAGAATTGAAATAAAAGCTTTCAGTCTTCTCTTTTTGATGAAAAGCTAATTTCTCATACTTTAGGACTTTCCAAACTTCTCATTCTCATAGTCTTGAATAAAAGACCCTGGGTGGCCACAGCTCTGTGCTGGTTATAGCATACTAACTGGATTTAATCAAATAAAGCCAACAGTGGAGCTCTATGACTTCAGAACCTAAAATAAAGTCAACAGTGAAACTCTGTGACTTCAGAACCTAAAATAAAGCCAACAGTGAAACTCTGTGACTTCAGAACCTAAAATAAAGCCAACAGTGGAGCTCTGTGACTCCAGAACCTAAAATAAAGCCAACAGTGGAACTCTGTGACTTCAGAACCTGAAATAAAGCTAACAGTGCAACTCTATGACTTCAGAACCTAAAATAAAGCCAACAGTGAAACTCTGTGACCTCAGAACCTAAAATAAAGCCAACAGTGAAACTCTGTGACTTCAGAACCTAAAATAAAGCCAGCAGTGGAACTATGTGACTTCAGAACCTAAAATAAAGCCAACAGTGAAACTCTGTGACTTCAGAACCTAAAATAAAGCCAACAGTGGAGCTCTGTGACTCCAGAACCTAAAATAAAGCCAACAGTGGAACTCTGTGACTTCAGAACCTATAGCAAGTTACATTTCTATTTTTAAACACCTTTATGAAATGATCACTTAAGACATAGGCAAACAGTCATTAGGATAAAAGAAAACAAACCATATTAATATTTTTCCATTTGCATACATTTTTTTTGTAATTATCAGTCCAACATTATATAAACTGCTGAATTCCTTCCTTCCCTTAAACACTCCTCATCCTGAAAGTTATTCTGCATGTACTGTTCCCACAGTTTCAATTTAATTCCATGCAATTTTCTCCTTATATATTTCTAAAAATCTCTCTTCCAGTTCTTTTATTTTTTTATAATATTTCAGATTTCAAACACAGTTGGTTTACACTTTGGTTTCTATTTCCTAGTAATTGCTTTTTTGACAGCCAACAGAATTAAACATATTAAGGTCTCCCTATGTCTAGGCAATTCAGATCTAGTTCTAGCTCAAAACATTCATATCCTTAGTTACAACCATTTGGTCAACTAATATTTCTATACTCAGTAGGGAATTTTTTAAATTTGCCAACTCATTACACTCCTAAAATATATGTTCCCGGTTACCTCTTAATTCTCCATCACATCTCCAACATTTGCTATCTTCCTGAGGAAACATTCTATGAAGTCTGCTTGATGTATAAAAACAGCCATGCAAACATTTCAAAGCAAAGACCCTAAACCTCCTGGACTTTGTTGCATACTTGGGAGCCATACATATGCCCTCCCATTTTTGCAAAGTGCTTTTTCATTCTCTCTTCCCAGACTTTCTGACCTCTGATTGGTTCTTTTAATTAACGCACAATATTTTATATGCCGTACTAATTATCCCTGTTTAACAGCAGCTTCTGTTCTAGAGTCAAATGCCTTATGTTCCTTTTTCTGTTCAACAACATGTACAGTCTTTTGAATACATTTATCTTTCATTTTATGCATCTGTTAAAAATGTCCTCTTATGGCACATGTTCTACATTCTTTTAAAACAGGTCGCAGCTTCCTTTCATGCTTTTTTATAGCCATGCTGACTGCATGAGGCTTGACTTTCAATTGCACTACTTTTTCTCTGCATCTTTTAATTGTTTTTACTCTATTACTGTTACAGTGCATTTTCTTTCATATATTTCCCTAGATCCAGTTTATTTTCAGTTTAACGCTTTGATCTTACATACATTAGTCTTCCAAATTCATTCTTTTAGCTGTGTACTTATAATTTAATTTGCTTTTCTAGTCTATCTGTCCAATATTTCTACCCTCCTCTGACTAATTCTTATAGTTATGATGCTGTACTAATTACCCCTTTTTAACAACAGCTTCTGTTCTAGATTTGCCTAAAACCTCACCAGAGCAGGTCTTTCACTTAAGATTCCCCTATCCCTTTCTCTTTGCCTATATTCTAATCTCAACCCTTGGTAGGGAAGGCAGTCTCTTGCCTGAATGTCATTTTGGCCTCATTCCACTATATTACCCTTCCCTCTCCTGTTATTAGCTCCCATGACCTTGATTTCCTTGCCAGTTTTTTTCATTAAATTCCAGCCCCTCTTGCCTACTTTCTAAACCCATACTTACAGTCATCCGTCTTGGCAAAATCTCTGTTTTCCATTCTTGGGTTGACTTAGTTCTTGCAATGCTTTCTGCTACTGTATGAATATAATATTTTGGATGGTGGTTATTTTCCAAAAGTACCTGCATCCAAATCCAACTCTTTTTTTATTTCTTCAACTTCCCCCCTGCTTCATCAACATCCATTTCAATTTTGAATTATAACCGTTTGCTTGTGTTATGTATATGAGCCTTAACTGTGCAACTCTAAAGCATCCCTTCAAATCAGGTAATCTTAAACCATCCTATTCTATTGGAAAGATCAGCTTATCCCACTTAACACTTACCTTCTTCCCCTCTCACATAAATTCCTTTTATTCTTTATTAATTATTGTCCACAACTTCTCTTCAGGTTGATAAAAGTTTGCCTGACCCACATATAAAACTGCTTCCTGTAATTAATTATGCTACACTTCAACTTATCCTCTATTCTGCCCCTTCTACTGTGCTATCTTTCATCCCACCATGACTCAATAATATCTTGCAACATCTCTCCAATTCTGTCCCAACCACCTATCCATACTTTCTCTTTACACTCTCTGCACATTGAATTAAACCTATTCAATATTGCCTCTTCTTTATTCCAAATATAGGCTGATTAATTGCACTTCAAGTCAAACCAAAACAAAATTAAGTGCAATAATTCTGTCCAAAAATAAATATACATAATTCCTCATTATACTTAAATCCTTCTAGGAGGAGTTATGCATCCTAATCCTGGCCCCACCTATCAAAATAAACACAAAGATAATTCTATCTCCCACACACTTCTGTAACCCAACAACAGCCAATCCACAACCCTGATCTAATTTTTGCAACTACATGCGCGAGTTACCCAACATAAACCGAATGTTCTTGCTGTAACTGAAATTTGGCTTAATCCCAGCATAAACAACTCCAACATTATACCTCTTGGCTATAATATCATCTGAAATGACCATTTAAAGAGGAAAGGTGGTGGCATTGCTTTAATATTTCCCAATATCTATGACATTTCCCCTTACAGCAAACCAACCCAAAAATACAGTTCAGCAGAGCTTTTTATTGCTTTCTTATAAGAAACAATTATAAACAAATATGTATTATTGTCCTTTATATCCCTCCTGGTGGCAATACAGCTATACTGAAAGATGTCCTACATTGGACATTCAAAACGTTTCTACAAGGATAAATATTACTAGGTGATGTGAATGTCAATTAGTTGGACATAAACTCTAACTCCCCGGCATATAGCAAGAACCTATATGGTTTCACACAATTAATAGCCTCAAACATTGTAGCATGACATCAAATTCTCTGTTATATTGGATCCTAGTATCAGACCTTAGCCTGCCACTTTAATTCTTGCCTCAGATCCTTTATATATCTTCTTAATTAAATGTATTATTGGATCAGGGAATGCAGATGCTTCTCCTGACCACTACATCAAGACTCACCAACAGTGGTATTTTTTTATATTCTGCATCCCTTTGGATCATTGTTCCATTAATGCTGTTAAATGTTTGCTTCCCCTCCCGAATACTATACTGATCGATACCTATCAATTTGGCAACACCTTTGTCATTCTTTTAGCTAGTATAAACATAAACACTTTGTAATTGTAGTTTAAAATTGAAATTGGTCTGTGTAAAGATGAATCTGATTAGTCTTTACTGATCTTAGGTAATATATCCACCATAACTTTCTTCCACGATGTTGGTGCTTCCCTCCTTTTAAAACACTGTTAAACAAAATCTTCCAGATATTTATCACTTCCTTCCCTTGTAATTTCCAAACTTCCACAGGAATATCTGAAAAGTTTCCTGAAGATTGATTATGCATCACTGTTTTTATCTCATCTTCCCCAAACTTAACTGTTAGTTGCTGAGCCTCATTTACCCCAAACCTTGGCATAAGTAAGTCTTCCATAAATATTTTCATTTCTGCTCATTTCCGATTTCCACCTTTCTTTGCTTTGTACAAATTCCATAAAGTTTCTAAAATATCTCTAAAACCTCTACAGAATATCTGGTTATTTTTCTGGTTATAGGCTCCCTAAGTCTGGC
>NC_056750.1:131913882-131936382 GCF_019279795.1 Protopterus annectens
CTGGGCAGTGAGCATGCACACACCCACATGGAAGTATCTGTGGCATGCAAATCACCTCATAAGCATGTAAATTTCATATAGATGAGGGAAGTAGAGCAATCCATCAAGCAGATAGGAAGCCCTGCAAACCCCATGTTGGTGTCCGTAGTCTACATGGCAAAATTCCATGTACAGGATTTTAAACAGACAGCAGGGGCTGTAAAAGTGTAGTTAGATGGACAGAAATAACATAGCACACACAGATATGAGCAAAACTATCCACCATGTGTCCAGAAATGTGTATGTTAAAAATTATTTTATTCTTTTTAATGATCTGGGTATGTGTGTACAGCACAATGCAATGCACAAACACACAATTATGAAAAAATAAAAAGAATATAGTATGAATACCAAATTTCATAGTATGTGACAGAAATGTATTATAGGACCCTGCATGGAGTATCCATAATGGTGGAATGCTGCTGTTGCTAACAAGGTACGACCTGAAACCATATTGTTTCCAGGCTGTTTGCATGGATCCTTATGCAAATGAGGTGGGGTTACTGAAGAGCACATATAGGTATCCGTGTCTGCATATCCCTTCTGTGTAGTCACAGTGCTGTGCTGAGCAGTGGGGTGTGTGTCCACTTCTGCTAAGCTGTGTTTACCTCCGTGGTGCATGTTTCCATGTGTTTTCATTTTTTTGTTTGGTGCATCGCTGTGCTGAGCATGCCATTTCTGGAGGGTGTGTACAATGACTGCTGAGCTTTGTTTGCCTTCAGGGCACTTGTTTCCATGTGTTTGAGCAGTGAGCTGCAGTGCTGAGTGTATCCAAAAGCCAATAATATATTAATTACTGATGACCATGTGTCACTTAAACTAGGGCCATTAAATGTTCTTAATGATGGACTTGGCAGGTGGAATGCATCATAGCTAGCCAATCACACAGCCTACATGTATAGCAGAGAATAATAAAGGTTGCACAAACCATACAAACTGATTTTTCCACCAAACTCTGCACCAGTGGAGTACAGACTTGGGAATTTTAAATGAAGGAATGCTAGGGGCTGCTGCAGGTCTGCTACATCTGTATGTGCAAGATGCTGAAGTCAAGTGCTGCTGCTGACAATAGGCCTAGACTGAAAAGGAGAAGAGTGTTCAGACCTAAAGCAACCTTCCAGGAGCTACATGAGCTGGAGATTGTACAGCACTAGGAAGGACAGGAACATACTACAACAAATTACTTTGCTGTGCTGCCCTCAACTCTGAACCAGAGCCAACAAACATGAACCCATGCAAGTGGACACAAAGGTATGTGTAGCACTTAGGATATTAACCAGAGGTACTTTCCAATGACCAACTGGAGACATAATTGGGGTCTCACAGGCATCTGCATCAAGGGTACACCATTAGCTCCTGGATGCCATGCTACCACATGCCAGTGAGCATATTTCTCCCCCCCCACCCCTGAACCGAGGGCCAGCAATATGTAACACTTCTACCATGTACCACAGTACCCTGAGGTACTGGCTGCCATAGACTGCACTCATGTACACATCAAAGCACCACCCAGTGAGGAGGGTAGAATCTATGTCAATCACAAGAGGTATCACTCCATCAACTGCCAGGTTGTGTGCAATGCCCAGGGCATTATCATGAATGTATGTGGGGCAGCCCTGGCAGTTATCATGGCTCCCATATCTGGCACGCATCACAGCTGTACCAGATGTTTGCTAGGGGGTATATCCCTGACAGCCATTTATTGGGGGATGCTAGCTATGCACTGGAACCATGAATGAATGACACCCATCCGAAATGCACACACACCTATGGAAGAATGCCATAATGAGGCACATGCACAAACTAGGAACATCATAGAGTGTGTGTCTGGGCTGCTGAAGTCATGGTTCTGGTACCTTAATATACCTGGTGGAGACCTACAGTACTCGCCAGCAACATGTGCACAGATGTTCACAGTATGTGCCATGCTGCACAATATGATCCTGTAGAAACAGCTGCAGCAGGACCAGCAAAGGGAAGGGACAGTCAGCCCCCCACCCGTGCCTAGGTCCACACAGCCACACCCACAGGTGGACTCAGAGGAGGAACCCCCTGAGGATGTCCCTGTAGGCAGATGTAGGCATGCCCAGTATGCCCTGGCCTTGGCCACTTGGCCAAGAGACAATGCATAGCACATGCACTGACAACCTAGGGCCATAGGGACTGGCACCTTACAACGACTCGCATACATATAGTAAAAATGATGTCATCCAGCCCACACAACCTGTACCTAACCATGTATTGGCTGTGTACTGCATGCATCAGACAGAGTCAGCCCCAAACTACAGGTCTGTCAACTGCTGCATTTGCAAGGTAAGTTACTCACCTATACACCACTTGCAAGGAGTACTACAATATGGTAGCATATGTATGGACCTGCTGCATGTATGCAAGGGAATATAGTGGGCTACTAACAGCCACATGGGAGAACAATTACCCAGTCCAACAGTATGTGCTCCATAATATTCACTAGACCACACGGCTGGAATATCCAATACATTAGTCAAGGGAGATGGTAAACAGTGGGGTCACAGGACAGTCACACAACTGTCTATGCCAGCAGATCATGGGCTGCTCTTCCCAGACCCCAACACATGAGTGTTCCCATACAACTGCTGTAAGAGTACATCAGCAATGATACATCAGCAGACCAGCCAACCACAGGGCTGTGACATTGAACATGTGCACACATTGCATGTTTGTATGCTGTTGATTGTGTGATGAATGACACATCTCAGTTTCTGGCCTGCGTGGCTCAGTGGGTTAGGCACATTAGCATGGGTGATAGTGATGATGGTTTGAATCTGGCAGCATCCACATCTTTTGCATGTGAGGTAGTCATATGGTAGTAGTCCCACAGACTATCATACCCCTCAGTCTGTTACTACAAAGCAGCTGGACAAAGTCAGACAGAATGGGGGGACAAAAGGCCATGACTACAGACAATGTCACACATGCTGTGATTAACCTAAAAGGTGGCAAGTGTAACAGCGGGTTGCATCACAACAGAATATCTGCAGGATGTAAAGTCCATCACTCTAATGTGTCTGTAGTTAGTACTATTCAGTGACTGCATTATACAATAATTTACCAGAACACCACAAATGTATGAGGAACAGGGCAGATATATGGGGAATATTTCTGGCAATTCTGAAAAAACATGTACAGTGAGAAGTATGCAGACTGTCACCCTGTATGTGGTGTTACATTATGTACCCCAATCACATATTAAGTGCAGCACACAGCTGGGGAATGCCGTGGACAAGTTCAGGGAAGTGCTGTACTGTGGAAACAGGTGCAGCTGCCAATGTCTGTAGCACACAAAATACCAGACTGGAGTACAGGCAGCTCTAGCATGGAGTCACCTTGTAAGTACTGACAGTCCCACTAGGCATGCACCTACACTTAGCTAACTTGAACACAATTCTGTTGTTTCTCCATCACGAAGACCTGCTATGTGGAAATACATCTGTACATACAGAGAGCTACATATACATTCTGTCTTTACCTATTCCTCACTCACATGAGTAGTGTATCTATCAGTATGTACCCCAAATACATATAATACCGACATATATATATATATATATATATATATATATATATATATACATTTATTTTTAATTTTTATTTTATTTTACATTTAACTGGGCTAGTCTAGCTGGATGTATTTCCATTTTCACTAGAGGCCCAGGGAGAAAAGCTCCGATATTAGCACACAGAATATACAAACAATATATACACAGCGTAAAAAAGATAAAAGATATGAACGTAATAATAAAAAGAAGTATTACACTAAAC
The DNA here is from genome assembly GCF_019279795.1 of Protopterus annectens. Lineage (NCBI taxonomy): Eukaryota > Metazoa > Chordata > Ceratodontiformes > Protopteridae > Protopterus > Protopterus annectens. Next base: position 131,917,723 of record NC_056750.1, read on the forward strand.
AGTGTCAGACAGTATAAGACAAGTCGATATACAGTATAATACATAGGTAAATATCAGTACAATAGGTTATTATAGGAATACTATTTACAGTACTGGCCTTACAGGGATATGCAGCAGAGTTTAGGAAGAAAAAGTGAGAAAGGGAGACGAGAAGTAATGAATCAAAGGATTAATCAGGGTTGCTGCAGGGGCATAACCAATGGATCTTCAGGTGGTTTTTGAGGCTTTGTTTAAAGAGAGGCAGAGTGGGAAGTAAGGTTAGTTCTATAGGTAAAAGGTTCCAGTTTTTACCTACAGTGTTAGAAAACAAGGAATCCCCTGCTGTGTTGTTGGACTTTGTTATGGTGGCTAGAAGTTTGCTAGAAGAGCGTAGTGAATTTAGGTTTTTGTAGGGGATGATGAGGTTAGAGAGTATAGGAGTGATGTTAGGTTGGTAAAAGTCACCAAAGCCATGGAAGAGGGTAAGGTGGTTCACACAGCCTATCTTGACCTTGCCAAGGCTTTCGACACCATCTCCCATTCTGAAATTATAGCTAAACTCACTAAACTAGGTATAAATCCCTATGTCTCAAGATGTGTTGCCAACTGGCTCACTGACAGAACCCACACTGTAAAAGTTGCAGACTCCAAATCTGACCTCAAAGCAGTGACAAGTGGTGTACCACAGGGTTCCGTCCTGGGACCTCTCCTGTTTGGTATCTACTTCTCTGAAGTAGAGGCTAACAAAGATGGCCTCTGGCTAACAAAGTTCTCAGATGACTGCAAACTAGGAGCCATAGTCAAGTCCCCAAATGATGTGGACATCCTAGAGACGGGTCTCACTGAGACAGATGCCTGGTGTCAGAGCCATGGCTTCAAGCTCAATGCCAAAAAGTGCAGTATCGTCCCCTTTGGTAAAAACTCTGTACCCATGAACTACCACATAGGCAGCAGTCTACTTAACACCAAATGTGTGATAAGAGACCTTGGGACCCAGGTGGACAGTAGTCTCTCCTTTGATAGTCACATTGCCATAGTAGTCAGGAAGTCCTTCTATGTGGCACACCTCATCATAAAAGGGTTCTCATCCAGGAAAAAAGAGGCCATTGTTTCCCTGTACTTGCCACTCATTAGACCCATTATAGAGTACAACGCCCCTTTTGGGATGTACCTCACAAGACATCTGCAGCAGCTGGAAAGGCCACAGAAGTACCTCACAAAGAGGATTACTGGCCTCAAACAAATGCCCTACACTGACCGCCTCAAAAAACTCCAGCTTTACTCCATAGCATATCGCCTACTCCGAGGTGATCTCTGCCTAACATATAAAGCTATGTCAAACCCAGAGCTGTTGGACATGCTACACCTAAAGAAATCCCAATCCCTCCGAGCTACACGCTCTAGGGACCTAAACCTTGTCAACACAATAAACAGGACATGCTGGAGGGATAGATTCCTGTCCCAGAGACTTCCTGTACTCTGGAACAAGCTACCCATCTATGTCAAGCAAAGTTCTTCATTAGCACTCTTCAAGAAAAATCTTGATGAGTGGATGGAAAATAGAAAATACACCCCGGGGATCACTTCTGTGTCTCTGCTGGACAGTGGCACAGGAAAATAACTTTCCTGACTGGTGCAAGCTATGTCACCTTGCTGGCTAGGCTTACATAGGCCCTTGGGCCGATGGCCTAGTACCTATCTATGAACCTATGAAAATAGCTTGTGGGCAATGGCAATTTGAGTAAATAGATGATTTTTTTAGTTCTAGCCAACCTAGTTGCAGTAGATTCAGGCAGTGGTGGGTTCTAAAGGGATTGCCAGTAGCAAATCGGGCAATGCTATTGTAGGAATTAGTTAGTTTGATAAGGTTATTTTTTTTAGGTTAGTGTAAATGGGTGAGGCATATAGAAGAGTTGAAATTAAGTGAGAGCGAGCAATTTTGGTTCTGGCTGATGGAGTTAAAAAGGGTTTAATTCTGTATAAGGAGCCAATTTTTTTGTTTACAGATTTTATAGTGTTGTTTATATGGCTATCAAAGTTAAAGTTATTATCAATTGTAATTCGTAACAGTTTAGTGGTAGAGTCTGGGGATATGAGGGCACCATTGTTGGAACTCATTGAGAAGTCTACAGGGGAGGACTTACTGGTAGATACAAAGAGTAGGAGCTTAGATTTTTTGGCATTTAGAAGGAGGCAATGCTTCAAGAACCAAGTCTCATTTATGTTGAATACCTTCTGAGTTGAAGAATGTAGTTCTGAGGGGGAGTTAGCTGAACATATGATTGTCAAATCATCTGCATATTGTATACAGGTGGCTTGAGGAATTGCTACATGCAGGTCATTGATGAAAAGTGAGAAAAGGAGAGGTCCTTAGGGTTACCACCTGTCCCACTTTGCGAGGGACAGTCCCTCTTTGGGCAGTTGTGTCCTGACAAAAAATTGTAAAAATGGCAAATGTCCTGAGATTTTAGGACAAAATTATTTCCTATATTTTATGTAATAGTTGCATAAAACAGTTATTCTGTATCTAAAATACCTAAATGTTATAAGAAACAGAATAAGCAACTAAAATGCCACAAGAATAAGCTTTTATTTAGGCAAGAAATTTAAGTTCTAACTTTTGTACTGACCGTGGGTATGTGTCGGCCTGTGAAATCTGATGTTTGTACCAAAAATGTCCCACTTTTCCCATTTGAAAAGGTGGCAACCCTAGAGGTCCTAGAATAGAGCCCTGAGGGACTCCAAGGGTGACTGGCAGGAAAGATGATAGATTCTGATCCCAGAGAACTGCCTGTTGCCTATTGCTGAGGTAGGACTTGGAACCATTGGATAGCCAAAGCATCAAAGGAAAGGGATTCTAGAATGTTAATAAGAAGGGTGTGGTTAACCATGTTGAAAGCTTTTGAGAGATTGATAAAGAGTGCAGATGAGAGGATATTATTGCTGCGATTTCTACTGATGGAATCTGTGAAGGATAAGAGGGTGGTAGTGGTACTATGAAATTGCCTAAAGCCATGTTGGCAGTTAGCTAGAATGTTATGGTGATGGTCTAATAGCTGATGGTAAATACATTTCTCCATAATTTTTGCTAGGGGTGATAAAAGGGCTATAGGCCGATATAGAATAATCTTTGGAGTTACCACCTTTGTGTAGGGGTATAATGTGGGAAATTTTCCAGATTTCTGGGATGGTCTCCTTTTTAATGGTTCTGTTTATAAGGATGGATATTGGGTATGCAATAACTTTGGCTGCTTTTTGCAGGTATCCAGATGGTAACTGGTCAGCAGAATGAGTGCAAGGCTTCAGTTTTTGGATGAATTTGAAGATGAGAGCTGTAGAGATGGGTTGCAGTTTAAATGTTGGGAGAGAGCCAGAACTGGTGGTATGAAGTTTTGAGTTATCTGGGGATAGTTGACTGGCAAGTGACTGTATGATCTCTGTGAAGAAAGTATTGAAAGCATTAGCAATTTGGAGGGGGGTATTATGATCGGACCCTAGTGGGGTTGATGTATGAGTGCAACCTGGGAGTAAGAGTCTATTGATACCTGACCAGAACTTATGTGGGTTGTTTTGGTGGATTTACTGTAATTTACAGTAGTAGTTCTTTTTGTCAGTATGTATGGCCTTTCTTGTAGTATTTCTAAGCTGCCTAAAGTTTTGTTGGTCAGTGAGAGTTTTGGTAGCTCTCCATTAAGCCCATGATTTGTTTCTAAGCAACATTTTTGTCTGGTTTCCTTAGAAAGCCAGGGGGCTGGTTTGGTCTTTATTCTGATGGAACATTTAGGAGCATGCCTATCGAGGATAGCTAAGAATTTGGAGTTGAAATGTTTAGCAGCCTCATCAAGTGGGAGGGATTTTAAAGGATTCCAGTCACAGGCACTTAGTTCATTTTGAAATAGTACTGGGTTAAAGTGTTTGTTGGTCCGTGACAATCCTATAAGTGGGGGGGGGGGGGTTAGAAATATCATTCTTTTGCCTTATAATGTAAGTCAGAGTATGATCACTTACATCATCAGGCAGAGTTCCTGCCTTATAAGCTTGTTTATGATTATTAGTAAGAATCCAATCTAAGGTGCTCTCTTTTTTATTTGGTTTGTTGATTCTGGTAGTAGAGGTAATTGTTTTACTAAAGCCATGAAGATTAATATGGGATGTGGGATTTTCAGCATTGACAGTTTTCCAGTTAGTGTTGAAGTCACCTAGTATTATTGTTTCTTGTGGGTAAGTAGAGGACACCCAGCTAAGGATATCCTCGATTGTATTGGTATTGTTACCAGGAGGAAGATAGATACAGATGATATATAATGATTTGCTGGGGTTGATTTGAAATCTGGAGATAAGGATTTCTGCATTATTTTCCTAATGTGGGTTATAAGGCAAAGAGAAGATCTGAAGTCCATCTTTATATAAGATTGCTACTCCCCACCATTATGTTTAATATGGTCGTGTCTCAATATATTATATCCTAGGGGGATGATTTTGTTGTCTTTAATTTCAGGTTTTAACTACGTTTCTGTGAGGCAGAAGATGTCAAAGCAGTAAATATCTAGAAGGGCGTGGAGATGGGCTACTTTGTTACTAATACTGTGGATATTAAGATGTCCTATTAGGAAAGAATTGAGGATTTGGGGTGGATAACAAGGGGTGTGGGATAGAGGCTGGAAGTTTTGACTATGCAGACATTAGTTGGGCCTGGATTAGGGTAGATATCACCATTTTTCAAGGAGGGATTTTTTAGTCTTAGAGTAGGGTTGTATGTACAGCTTATTAGATATTTTGCCTTCTTTACTGTGAGTTTGTTGTATTTAATATGTGAGACTCTATGGCATTTGGCTAGCAGGTGGCTTGGATTGGAAGTGATATTTATTTCAGTATGGGTGTGGGTCAGGGTTGATATAGCTGTTTGTTTTGGAGAGTAATTAAACTGGTAATAGGTCAGTTTTTCAAAGGAGGTGAGGATATAGACTGAGGCGAGGACAGATATACATGTTGTTAGAAATGTTAGTTTGGTTGTGATGGCTTTGGTTACCTTAGGCATACTGAAGAGCTTAATGATGCAGGTGAGTGGGGGTGACGATGGATAAAAAATATAATAAGGTATTTTGAGTAGGTTAAGCTTACTCAAATGGGAATTAATCCCAATTGGTATAAGGTATTGGACAGGTGAGAAATACTATAAGAAGGCTTTGAGCAAGTGTGTAGGTTAGGGAGGGGTGTGGCTGTGTATGTATAGTGGTTGTTGTGTGGCATTGGTGGGATGGGATTGTGGGAGTGGTCTAGGTCGTATAAATCTAGGACCATTGGGGGTGGGTGAGACTTGGGGGTAGGGTAGGGGAGCAGAGTGAGCCTGCTGGGTGAACGGACTGGGTAGAGCCACAGAGTGGGTTGTCTACTGAGAAGTAATCAGTAATACAGAGAGACTGTGCACTACCAAGGCCTTAAGTAGGTAGGTAACACTGTCTAAGTAAAATGTTGTCTAGGTAATATGCAAGGGATGTCCTTCTACGTCTAGTTTCCAGAGGAAAAGGAGAGTAAGGCAGAAGGCATCATTTGTATTCAAAGCTAAGGTGATAGGTTTAATTGTAGTGGGTCAGCTTTCTACAAGTATGCCTTTCAGCCTAATGTCTGAAAGGTTATACCTTCTTATTTATTTCCTTGGGGAGTTTGCTTGGTATTTATGCTTGAATTAGGGTTCTTGGACTTGGTATTATGCAATGGATTTGGGAGAGCTTTAGAAAGTCAGATACAATGTTCTCATAACCTGTGTTCTTATGCCATCTAGTGGTAAATGTGGCGAACAACAACAGCTCACTTAATTAGTTAGAACAATATAGTAAGGGGAGGAATGGCCTCGGGGTAGGTCCACAGGTGTGCTGGTCCTTACAATTAGGTGTAAAAAAAAACACTCACTCGAAGAGTTCAATAACAGAATTATATGCTATCAACTTGACTGTGAGGCTGGTGAGAGGCACTTTTAAGCAGTCCAAAGTTTGGTATTCATACGGGAGTTCTTTCTGTTCTGTAGGGTATTCTTTGTGGTAGGTAGATAGGGGATGGAAGAGACAGCCTGTGTCTTAGCACAGGGCTTCCAGGCTGAAAGAGAGACAGAGAGAAAAAATATATAATGTCAGCTTGTTAAAGTCTTAGCAGGACTAGGAGAAATGCTAGAGGGGTGGAGTGTGAGTAAGGAGCTGAGCATTCTATGAAAAGCAGTACAGTTGTAACTCAAACTATACAATTTAAGGGCTCACAATCATAGTCTGTGTTCCAAAATGAACCATGAAAATCCCACAGTACACTACTATTAGATAGGTCTAATTTATATGAGAAAATAAAACAAACTTATAGTAGAAAACTAAATAGTAAAACAGCATTAACATTGTAATCACAGCAGTTTATATGCAAATCTAGAATAACTTTGCTTGCATACTAGGTAAGTAGGTTACTCCCTATTTAATTCCCTTAGAATGGTCTAATATAACAAGGATAACTAGGTTACTCCCTATGTAATTCATTTAGAATGGTCTATTACTTTATGAGGATCTAGCACATGTATTTAAAGTGCAACCATACTGTAACAACATTACTTTGTTGGCGGCAACTCCATAAAGACATGCAGGGTGAACAGAGTTAGTCAGTATATCGACTGCTTGTAATTAGGCTATTTAGGGCTAGAAAAGCAGTCCAAATGCTTGCAATTGAGCTATTTATGGCTAGAAAAGCAGTCCAATGTTAGAGGCCACTCCATATAGACATGCGGAGTGAACTGAGTTAGTCTATATATCGACTGTTTGCAATTTAGACTATTTAGGGCTATATATATATATATATATATATATATATATATATATATATATATCTAAATAAAAAACACATATATATGTATATATATATATATATATATATATATATATATATATATATATATGTATAGAGACATACAGAGACAGAGAGAGAGAGAGAGGCAGAGATATATTACAATGATATATAGACTCTCTAGATATATCTGTATCTAAATATATCTATATAACACATATATATAACATACACACACAGCGATATTTATAGAGACATCCCTGTTATACACATTTAAATATATATATGTAAGGATGTATGAATTTCTCACATACCCTTTGGATGCTGAGGTTATCTGCACTCACACATCGATGCACTTGCCACAAGGAACCAAACCAAGGCTGCAACAATACACATTCCACTCACCCTCAGACCCCTGTGTAATGTATAATGGTTTCAATACATACCTTCAACAGAGAAAATTGTCCCTGGCTACATGTTTGCCTATATAACTGTGACCAGCCACATATGGCCATACTGGTGACTGTACACAACACATAGCAGGGATATTAACAGGTACCCCACTCCTAGGGCAATAGATACAATTAATAGTACCAAGTAGTATCACTCTACAGACCACAGATGCTGTCCATCACAAGCCTACTTTGTGCACGTCACAAGTACAGTGCCTGCAATCATATATTCAACAGATGTAATCTGTGGCGAGTGCAATACATACTGTGCGCTATAGTAGACATGTAAGAGTTTTACTCTCACAGCGACCAAGTGTGTGTGTGTGTGTGTGTGTGTGTGTGTGTGTGTGTGTGTGTGTGTGTGTGTGTGTGTGTGTGTGTGTGTAGATATATCCCCTTGCAGCACTACGGACATGCCCTTATGGGCTATCTCCTTGCAAAGCATATGCAATCAAGCAGAGTTACACCTTGTCCTGTATGCATGGCACAGATCACCTATGAGCACACTGAATGGCACGGGTGGCACTGACATGCATTGCAGATGAATAGCAGTGAGCACATACTGATGATGTGATAGGACCCTGTGAGAGGCCATACTGTCATCTGTAAGTGCCACAACAATTTGGAAAGTACATCAACACATGGCCATTGTAGTCAGACAGTGGCATGCTGAGGGAGAAGTATAAGGAGGGTATGGGTATGTCAACTACCAGTGACTGTGACTGCAGCTATGCCACATGAATCCTGCCATATCACTGTACAGACATATTGATGTGTGGCACATGGATTGTACACTTGTGTGGCTGAGTATATGTGGGTACCTGTAACCACAAGTATGTACATCACATGTAGGGACTGCCGTGCTACTAACCAGGGACATGGGTCTCCCTGTAGGAAAGGATAGTACATATATATATGATTGGGGTTTATGGCCATTACTATGTCACCAGGCATGTATCTGTCATAACATCATGCAAGACACTGACAAAACACAGCATGAGTGCTCACAAATAGCAGGCAGCAGCTAACATTGTTAACCACAGTCAGTCAGTACTCACGTGTACTCTGGAGGCATGCAGTCCAAGCAGTAGAGGACTTGGGACTGTACCCTGATGAGCACTGCTACTTACAGAATGGCTGTTGGAGTTGGATCTCCCTGTGTTGCGTATGTCTGCCATCAGTCTCCCACGTAGTTACCCTCATATTGACAGAATTGGGGATGCCTAAGTGGTGCTTTGCACATGATGCCTGAATGGGTGGTACAGTGAAATGGCGTGGCTCAGTCTGGGATTTGTACACCCTGATGTTCCCCCACCCATGTCTCTGCTGACTGCCACAACAAGATTTATGGCAATATTAATGCAGCAGGACATGCTGCCAAATGTGTATGCCATGTACAGACTGGTATAGCAGCTGGTGTATATGCAAGTGTCTGAGAGTCATACCCTGGGAACATAGTATCAGGAGGCCTATGCTGCACTGACACCACTCACCAGTGGGGTTCATCATCCACCATTCATGCCATACCCCTTCTAGGTATTCCCTCTCTGCAGTCACAGCCACTCTCAGTGACCTCTGACAGGTACATTAGCAGGTGGTTTCATATTACTACCTGTCACTGACATCCACAGAGACTCAACAGTTATCCAGGATGGCCTACACCACAGTCAAGTGTTGTCTGTACCACTGACACAGATGACATGCCAACCAATGCACATTACTATCCTGTGGGATATCATCCACCTCAGCACAAGGATGTAATGTCTGCACACTGCACACACTGTATCCATTATACATGAGGGTATGGACACACAGTGCTGTACCCTTTGACGGTCACTGTTTATGGGGATTTAGGGATGCATTTATGTTTGTGTTACCAATACTGACAGGTGCTGGATGGATGTAAATGTCAGACTGTCACCTCTATACTGAATGTGTTGGCCAGCACACATCATTGTGTGCAATGGCACCCTTGCCATGTCACCACACAGGCATAATGTACAAATGTAGCAGCAACACACCTACAGCAATACACAGTGTAGATAACATGTCCTATGGTGTCTGTGTCATGACCATACAACTGTAGTCTGTCCACTAACTGCTATGATGGGGATGTCCCCATACAGGAAGGTATCAGATCTCACTGTGACCCCCCCCCCACTGCCATGAAAGGAGTAACACATGCGCCACGTGTGCTACACACCTACAGCATCAATGTGGTAGACATAGTACATACTGGTGAGACTGCTATGACACAGACAGTACACCCTGCATGACCCAGGTCCCCCATGCATGTAAAGCCCACATCTGCTGTCATGCACATCATTTGCAGGTTACACAAAGGGATGCAGAACACAACAACCATAACTGATGTCCGCTACCTGTCTGAACTGGACACAGGATATTTGTAGATGTGCTACAGCCATCAACCCACCTTGTAGATATGCAAGCCCAGAGATCCTAGGTGACACGTATCAAGGGTAACAGACCTTATCACAAAGTATGAATGCATGATTATGCAGACTAACCCCACTGTCCCTGTTAGACTGTTATACACATATGCACCTAAGGAGCTGTGCATATATATTTCCATACCTTGCTGACATCATATTTCTGTGGTGCTACCATGCCATCTTGTGACGCTGTATTGCTCTCATGTGTCCATAGTTTGTCCCCTCAGAAGCCTGGAATAGAACCATACACAGGTCCATGAGACACATGTCATTCTGTAGCACTACTGCCAGTACAACATCATACAACATAAGGTACACAAAATTTGGTGCATAGTCCTGACACATGCCAGCATAAAGTATCTGTTGTGTACCACAACAAGTGGCATGGCAAAACAATACTGCATTACACATGTATATGTCAAGTAATATAGTCAACCTATGCATCATAGCTTAATTTCCCTGCATCGATGAGAAGGATGACAGGGATGGGGCACTGGTATCATCACATGAATAGGGTGTGGTGTGGGGGTGCTGCAGACATAGGCTGTGCCAAACAGTTGACAGCGTGTATGTATGTCAGGAAGGGGTGAAGGTTAGATGGGTCATGGAGATGTGCCGCGTGTATCTGTAGGTGACCTGCATGTGACAGTGACAGTGGTATTTGAGTGTGTGAGTGTACATAGTCAAGCCCAGTGCTAGCCCTACATGTGTGTATGTTGTACAGCTGTGGACTGTACATGGTAGAGTGGACAGTTCACTGTCTCTGACCACAAACACAGGAACTGGCTCTTTCAGGAGTTGCACTGGCACCACCATGCCCAACATCAGATATTGTGCTATTACTTCATGGTGACTGCTGTCCACTGGATCTGTGTCCCACACAGGACCTCCCAGGACCATGTGCCCATGGCCTGCCATGTTGTGGTGTGGACAGCACTCTTCCCTGTATAGCACTGGAGATACTGCCACTATGGGAGTGTGACTGTTCATGGCCACGTGTGCTCTCAGGAGTTAGTGTTGCTGACCTATGTCCACAGGTCTGACTCCCAACTCTGACCAGACATTCCAGCACAGACAAAGTGCAGTCCAAGACAGAGATTGTCTCAGAACACTATCTGTCCACTGCATTGAACCAATCCAGGGTGTCCCCAAATGTGATTGAGGCAGTCATGGATATCAGACTACTCTTCATCCATAACCTTAAGCATACATCTAGTGTTCCATTCAGAATATGCCTGTGCCTCCATGATGGCCCAAAATATATGTCGAATGATTTGAGATATGACACCAGCAACAAGTGGTGGACAGACAGCAGGCCTCCTACAAGCACCCCTGTCAATCTGCCTGTGTGGGATGTTGCTAGCTCTCTGGCTATGGCCAATATCTACAATAACTGGAACCATAGCTGCCACACTTCCCTGTTCAAGGTCTCCACCCTCTGACTGTACAATATCTGTGGCCTCTGAGGACTTGGTATGTGTGGGCATACTGGCTGTGTGTGGAGACAATGGAGGCAGAAGATGGATGTCAACTTCTGGGAAAGATTCAGCCCCCAATAACCCCACTTGTGCCTCACTATGGCCACCATCATCATCAGAGTTTGATGGAACACTGACATCAGGTAGTGAGGGAGACAGACTCCAACTCCCCCCCAGTCATCTGTGAAAGCCATGACAAAAGCAGCACATAACTAACTGCACTATTATGTATGGTAACCAACACAGATTCATAGAAATGAGGATCCACAACTGCATTACCAGTCTCACATCTTCTCATTATCACTCCCATGCACAACATTAACCTCACAATGATATACACATACAAGTCAAAGGCTTTTGAACATGCACTTCAACTACATCCAGTTAAAGTTGCCAGTACAATTTACCTGTAATGTATGCAATATGACACTATATGTGGTAGAACTACACATAAAACCCAGTGCACCTATTTTGAGAATGATATGCCAGTACAAGTGTCACTGACTCAGGTATGTAACATCTACCTTTTGTGGTTGAACAGGCATCTTGGATTACTTGCCTCATGTATACCAGGCTGTGTCATAACTATAAGTGTAAATGTGTTAATGTTCATTCAGATACACACCTGTGATTACCCAGTCTATGAACTGTAGTTAACTGTTCCAGATTGGTGCATAGAAATATTGTAATCTGGTTAAACGCAACATTTGCACATAGGGCACTATGGAAGCTTTTAACATATATATGTATATATGATCCATAAAATAACATTATCATGCTTACCAGGTACATGACTATGGGCTTGGGCAACTCCTGACAGACCTATGAAAGGGTGAGGGAGAGGTATTGTCAGCACCACCATATGTTTCAGCACTACAGGGTAATATGTGCATATATCCACTTGTACAGTAGCCAGTGTTACTGGCTGTATTGCTGAGATTCACAGTATGTCTGCACAACTGAGCTTAAATCCCAACCTCCCAATGCAGATAGACCTGACACCAATGTACAGGTATGTACAGCCTGCCAAAATGACTGATACAGTACTAAACTGATGGACACAGTAAGCTTACCTGGACACTCCTTTGCTGTGGACACTGTGGCATCAACCTCCATGATGTATGGTGTGATGGATGCCTGGGAGCTTTCATGTATTTCTAGGTTTGCCAGGAATTCCTCTGTGGCTGAGTGTGGCTGTTCCAGTGCAGGCCCTTCACTGGTGTCAGCATGATCCCTGGCAATCATGAGCTGCACTTCATCATGCAGCATTCACTATTTCGGTGGCTCGGGTGTTGGACCTGCTCATAGGTCTTGTCCTGCTGGACAATCTCATTCACATCCCACACAAAGTCTGCCCACAATGCTGCCAGTTGTTCTCAATTATGCCTCCCCCTGGACAACAACATGCAACAATGCTGCCTTAGTGCATCCACTATTACCTCATTCTCCACATCTGAGAAGGGGGCATGTCATCTGCCATACATGTTTCTTGAAAGAAAACAAAAGGGGAACACATTACAGGATCAGATACATGGATGTACACTATATACAGATTCAGCATGCCCATAATGACCTGCACTACCAACTGCTCCCTCAAACATCATAGCCCACAGTCTGGCAACATACTACGTGTGTGGATCCCACCAAGATAGTAGCAATACTGGGGTATGTCCCTGTGTGCCATGATAGATTCTGCTGTATGTTTCTACACCCGGTACTACAGTCTACTGTGGTGTATCCCCTATGGGCAACCTCCGCTAATATGTCACACGACCACTGCCAGACAAACAGCAGTGTGCTATTAAAACCACTATATGGGGACATTCCAGCAACAGCAGTGTGCCACACTGACAGAAAACAATGCAAACCTGCTGTAGTGTACGTTCCCTGTAGTCATCATACCTCTCAACTATACAGATGTTTGCAGAATGTCAAGAGTTTTGCTTCATATTTTTGGTCATTATCACACAAAATTGTGGCTTTATGAGAAATGTTTGGCCAATCATTGATGGTTGATGGCAGAAAATAAAGACAGATATCTGAGGTTCAGAAGTCTTACCCTTCAGAGCACAGTCACACCTTTGTAACATCTATTATTCTATTCACTTTCTTACTTTGTGCAAGCAATATTTAAACATTATCCCTAATTTGGGGCATTTGTCCTTCCATTAATTAGGGATTTGTCCAGATTTCATGCTGCAAGAGGTTGATAGGTATATGTTAGGCATAGCTCTCCACCAAACAGGGAATCTCAATAGATCAGGGACTTAGCCAGAGTACATCAGGGACAATCAGGATACCTTTAAAATGTTAGAACTATTTATGTGAGACATTGACAGAATGAGAGGAGGTGAATTACTGTACATTGTTTGATGTTACAGGAGTGTACAACCTTACTTATTGTCACTATGTATTACGTGTAATTCACTAGCTGTCCTACAAAAGCCATCCATTGTAGGAGGGGATTAAGAGGGACATAACTATGATGTGAGTGAAAATTAGGACAGTTGTGAGGCATATGTGTAGATGTAGGACAGCAGTGTATCAATGACATGTCATTATCATTGATCTAAGACAGGCTTACTGCTGCAATCTCTATTCTCCGTATCTCCATCATGTTATATGGAGAAATCAATTACATACCTGGTGGAGTGCAGGATTCCTTTGTTGAACTTTGCTTCTGGTAATGATTTGAAAATATGCTCTCTGTGTGAGGTCTCATACAGACTGCTTGCCTTTTTAAGGTACTGCTCATTAGCAGATAATTTCCTCTGCTCCAGTCTGTGGCTATGATATGCTGATTGCATCCAGAACAGCAGAAATACACTATCATTAGCCAATGACATGCCACCACAGTGCAATATATAAGACCTTCATGTAGAGCTGGGCCCCTTTCTGTTCAGAATGACATCAGTGAGGTGTGGAGACTACAGCATCAAAGATGGCAGTTATCATAACTGTCATCTGGAGAGATTTATGCAGTATGCCCACCATTTTTGCCTCATATGTGTGGTCAGTGTCCCATGACATTGGGGTCATCTGGCAATTCACTGGCAAACATTGTGGGTTGAGGTGAGTAATTACACACATTTGAGTGTCATACTTTATACCCATCAGAAGATGCATGTTACTGCAATAGCTGTTATTCTATCAACTTACTATCTTTGTAGGAGCAAACTGTAAAACATGTCCCTATTTCTGGGCCATTGCCCCCATTAAGTGGATGTGACCGGATTCCTTGTTCTAAGGTGTTGGGAGGTATGGTGGATCTGTAGCAGCTACCTTTACATGCAGATGTGTGTGCTACAGGCTGCAGCTGCTGTTGCAGTCTAGAACACATAGGGGGAGTGTGAACACTTTGGAGGACAACAAGCTGACCGTGTGACTGTGGCAGCTGTGGCAGCCCTGTCATTATGGCAGAGCCAAGGTAAGAGTACCCTTTACAGTCCAATTGAGACATGTGATTAAGGTACATCTATTATGCAACACTGCCTATACCAGAGTAGTAGCCGACATATAGTTATGCTATATGGATATCTGCAGAATGTCCCTAACTGCAGGCCTTTGACTTGCAAAACTGGATAGCTGTTAATTAATTAGCAGTGACATGTGTGGATAAAGACTGCATGACTCAGTCATTAAATGCTGTCTTCATAATAATAATAATAATAATAATAATAATAATAATAATGTTTTTGAACTGCAACATAAGACTGGATTTGAACCCAGGACTGTGTATGGCAAAATGTACTAGAGTCAAGGCATTTAACAGACTGAGCTACTGAGTTGTTGCTACAGAAGGTGTATTTCCAAGGTATATGTGCAGACATATATGCTGTGTCACACATTGTCTGCATTCATCAGTATGTGCATGGCTTTCTATGACCAGGGTCTCAGTTGAACATGTACTTTGCCAATGATACCTTAGCAGGTGTCTTTCTACATGTTGCTGATAAAAGTGCACATTTACTTGCTATGCCAGGCCTCACTTATATCCATTATTCTGTCTTTGGCTGTCTAGTGGTGTATTATTGCACCACAGTCCAAGGTACACTCCCTTTTTTCCCATTATTTTTAATTCCAGTTTGTGCTGTGTGGCACACAGCTTCGCTGAGACACACCTAATGACTGTAAGTGGAAATCACTATGTTTTGATGAAAACACCTGTTTTAATTAAGATTTGCATGGAGTGGAGGGTTAATGCAAGGTAGTGAGCTTGGGTTCGAAACATGGCAGAGGTGTTTATTTTGTACATGTGTTTGATAACGTTCTAAACACATTTAATCATTAAAGCTCTATTAAGCTGAGCTAAGTGAAATGGCATAGTGTGGTGCATCTCGCAGCTCGACACAACACACAACATCGCTCAATTCTGCTCTAAAATCTATAAAGAAAAGAAAAAGGGGGTGATAGTAAAGTGGTGAAATGGGGGCAAGCAGGGGGAAAAACATTCTGAAAGGCAGGTAGGGATGTGCAGGAAGGGTGTTGGAAAGAACCATAGCTATCTATTTCTTGTACAGCAACAAATGTACACTTTGACAGAATTTGTACATGTGTTTGCACTCTCCACCATATAGAGAGGAGTGAGGATAACATAACTGAATTGTCAAGCCAACTAGACCAAATTACTTGTGCTCAGTGGACACGTGTGAAATGGAGAGCTATGTATGGGGAGATATTTTTTTGGGGGGGACAGGTGCCCAGTTTTTTTTTTTTTTTTTTTAAGGTGAGAGTGGGATGTTGGGGAAGGGATATAGGTACATTTAGGGGAGGTAAGTTGGATAGGAGAGAATGCATTCACAAACAAACAACACAGACAAGGCAGCAGACAAGGGAGGTGTGTGACACATGAGGGGGGTAAACACCTTGGATGGGGAGAGTATTGTGGAATCTGAGTCCCACATGCCTCCAGACATCAGCAGTATGACTCAAGTCCCCACTCATGGGACTGCTGGCACTACTCCTTCACTTCTCCAAGGGTGGCTGTGCTCGAGGTTGGGCACCAGGGCAAGGCTGCCTCACCAGGTTGGCAAGTGTGTCCTCAATCCAGTGCATGTGGTGCTCATAGCTGCAATGAACAATCCTGTGCACCATGACCAGCAGCTGAGCCTGTGTGATGACATCCCCTCCACCACTGCTCCCAGATGGGAGCTAGGAGCCGTACTCTGAGGTGGTATTACCCGACACCATGGGTAGTGCAAGGGCAGCAGTGGGGGCACCACCAGTCTGGGTCCCAGATGTGCTGGGACCCAGTGCCACAGCCGATTGAGGCAAGGTAGGAGGATCAGTCAGAACTGTCCTACCCTGATGTACTGTGGTAACTGAGGTGTAGCAGTAAGAAGACGTTAGTTATGAACAAACATTGTTAGGAATATCAGCATGGCAAAACAGTAGAAATAACCCATTTATACAGCAATGTATATTATGTGTAAGATAACATTAAATAACAGAACAGTCAGTTTGTTAACAGCAGCCAGTAACAATTACAGCATAAAGCCAAGAAAATAAGTAATTTAACATTATATGCTAATATGCAACTATAATAATACATACCACTAATAAAACACATTTCCCAAAATACAGTTAATGTAACAAAGTATGTTAACACTAAACCATAACAATGAATAACAATAATAAATAAATGAAGATAAGGGGTGGAGGGAGGAGAAAGAAAAACAGTCCATTAGTGACATTACAGGTTACATCTCTGACAGCAGAACTACTGTTTACTCTACAGGTCAGTATATCCCTTTTTCTGTACAGTGACTACCAGTCTACTATAGCTGATATAGCATCTACATACCTCTCAAGCTATTTTCATGGGACAGTATAGGCCAAACAATAACAACAGCAGGAACACAAGTACACAGAACACTTGAGCATCAGGTGGACCTATATAGCTATCAAGGTGTTCTCTGGGCTGAGTTGGTAGTACTTTGCATTGCAGGTAATCATCATCTCCATGATTATCCTGTGATAGATGGATTATGCAATATTAATTATAGTCCGGGAAATCGTGACACTTGAGAGACATGTATGTGTATAGTACAGATGCTAACCAGCTGTCATGCCTAGGTTAGCAAGCATGGGAGTAGAACCCAAGAGCTGTGACTGTAGGGGATAGCTGCATAGAATATAATTATTGACTACAACAACTTTGAACAGACATTCCAGGAATACAGCCATAACGGGATTACACAGCTTTATTTCTGACTCAAAATTGCTGATGTACACATTCTTGCTATTGATTTTAATGGTCTGTGACATCTAAACACACAGTTATCTACTCATCCTATAGGTTACCTCCCCCATTTACCCATAGTTCCTGCGGAAGGAAAAATTGTGAGCATTACATGACTGCTACTGTAATATTTACTGCTACATACCAGTGGATTTGAACCCCAGTTTGTGTGTGGCAAAATCTACTATTTACAGAGAATTTAGACTAAGCTACTGAGTCACTGCTGACTACTGAATGGCTGATATCTGCCTACAGCTCACATGGAACCATACTATGACTTGGTAGTATTACTACAGTGTTATACTAGACTGCAGTGACAGTAGAATGCGCATGCATAGAATACAAGCAAAACACAGATAGCAAGTAAGCTTTATTGCAGTATCAACAATGCTGGTGTACACATTTATTGTTAGAGGTTTTAAATATCTATGAAGTCAGCAAACAATATCAGCTGATGGAGTGGGCTGCCTCACCCATGTACCTTTATTACCTGAAGTCTGTGGATGATGGAGCATTATGTGACCAATACTGGCCTAGAGATAGCCTTGAACAGTACAATGAGTTCAGCAATGCAGTTTGTAGTCATTAGATATGCATTCTACAGCTACTACAATATTATACTTGACTGCAGCAATCTTACCTTACAGATTCAATGCATACAGATCTAGTGCAATATTTATGACAAGATAATCCTGATGTACACCATTTTAAGTGCTGTTATTGGTATTGCCTCTTGTTTTTATTGAACTACAGTTGTTATTATTCATTTAATGCACTACAACTCTAATTCCACATTTATTGCACTATAGAATTTATTGCAGTTAATGCTTTACTCTTTCTAGATTATTGCACTACAGTTAGCATAATGCATCCATATTCACCACACCCACAACACAACCTTGGCAAGTGCGAAGTGTGGGACTCCACACTATGAGCCCATTCAGCTGCATCTGTTGGGAGAGAAGCACACAACATGATTATGCATACCAGTTTGGCAGACATTCAGCTTGCATTTTTTTAAGACAGCAAACAACATGCTTACATACTTATGGGGCATTCCCTGCCCTCATTTCTTGGACCCAGGTGTCCAAAAGTCCCCTCTTTTGTATTTTTGGGTCATCATGGTGGTGATAAAACTGCTTACCTGTGTGGCGGGGATACCAGTAACACTGGTGAGTTCTCTGGCCAAATGGTCCCAGGCCTCTGCCTTACATGTCGAGCCCTGGAAACCATCCTGCAGC
>NC_056750.1:131941382-131973882 GCF_019279795.1 Protopterus annectens
AAAACTGGGATGAGAAGGGAAAAGGAAACACATTTTGGCATTCAAACAAAAAAAGGTACATTTCATTATAAAAATTATGTTACATAGCAATACTTGGATATACCGGCAATCATGTGATTAAAGTTATAAATATTCAGCAACATAAATTATCAAATGTAGTCTCGCTTTAAACTATATGGTTGCGACTTGGACATTTTACCTTCATCTGAGTAATCAGCAGTCTCCATTTGGATGAGCTATTACCCTTTGCCATACACTAATGCTTGGGGATATGTCTGATTCTGTCAGGTTATTTACTTTCTCTCTGTTGTCAGCTATGGCCAAAATAATGACACCTGAGAAAAGGGGACCTCATCTCATATATGAACTTCTAAAAAAAGGAAGGATTCTGGCAATGAATAAGGCAAGATCATTACAAATTAGTTTGACAGCCAAACTGTACCTCCATCTAGAACTACTGTATCTGCAGACAGTCCCTGAAATAAGACACCAAAACCAGCTTCAGGGTATGGCCATGATCAGTATCTCTTAGAAAATGAAGAAACATCTTATCAAGATTATCATGGTGTAAGAGTTGTACAAGATTGTTAAAGCACATAAACACAGAAGAGGGAAAAAGTAGAGTGATCAGATGACATTAGCCAGTCTACAGTAACCTCTGACAACTTTTTCATACCGAAGACTATTAAAACCTGACCATGATCTGAATCAGCCACTAGGAGGTAGTAAATAAGTAAATGAACTGCTCTTCCTTGTCACTACCTGTTTACACAGATCAGCAGTTGGAGGGAAGTGATTTTTTTCGTGTGCTAATGCTATGACTAAGGCTGCAGGCTGAAGAATATTCCTGTTTCTGATGGCATGACTTAATCTATACTCCTTTAAGTATGAGGTCACACAGGCCAACCTGGATACCCTCTCCTGGAGTTTTGTCTTCCTCATTCAGTCCACCCAGGAACTACATGAGGATATACAAAATAGGAAGCAGGCATCGACCAATATGGAGAGCCTCTAAGATGCTCTTATGGCTCAGTCCTCTTCTTATAGACTAACCCAGTATTCTAAGAAGACAGCCCCATCACTGAATGAGGTCAAATAAAGTGTTAGTCAGTTTTGCCTTTCCAGTTGCACCAGCTAAGTCTTTGAATAGGATGATTCCTGTGCTACATCAGTCACAGTCCTGTCCACAATATATGTCATCCATGGGAGGCAGATTCTCTGAGTTTACTTTGGCAGGGAACACCATTACCATGGACTAGTGGATTCTAGATGTAGTCATAAATAGCCATGTCTTAGAATTAATAAGTCTTCCAACAAAAAGTTATCTACTCTAGAATAAGGTAGGGCTGCCTCTGCAAAGTTCATGGATTAGGCCCAAAATATACTTCTCAGAAAGGGTAACAGAGCCTCATCCTTATTTTGTGAAAGATAGGTTCTACTATCTTTTCTTTGTTATTATGGGGATGGGGGATTTCTGAATCAACTTGGGTCTCAATGAATTTAGTATTACATCAAATACCAGATGCTGGCTCTCCAGGAGGTCATGCACTGCTGCACCACAGTGCCAGGATGGTGTTGATAGAAGTGATGGATGCACATTAATGCTTGGGGTCTGCATAAAAGGTTGCTTTGGATATCTCTGATGTGCTTCACTTTTAGTGCAGCATGTTTCCATTTGATTTCTCCTCTGTACACTGAATGTTACCAAAGTGATAGCCATGATGGTAGTGGTGACCACGCAGAACAAAGAACTTTGTTCTCCGATACAGAAGACTGGTTTCTGAGGCTTCAGAGAGGAGCTCCCTAGTAAAATCCCTTTCTTGGGTGCTCCCATGACTACAGGCTCAGGGGATCTCTGTAAACTGGAAGAACTCCTCCCTGACTGAAAAGATTGTCTTTATCAGACCACATGTAATCTTTAAAAAGTCATGACTTTGGTAGTGTTTGTAAGGATTAAATAGAGGGTGCAGGATTGGGTCCTGTTGTACTTGTTGGACCACATGGAAGCCGCAGTCTTCAAAAATGTTTTTGTATGTTGGAGGATGCAACTCTTACGTTGCATGTCAAGTTACTAGTATCTACAAAGCCATCACATTTTGCAAACCCTTAATCTCAGACCCTTGCCAGTGGCTTCTGTATGGTGTAGCATCCATACCAGTTTGTAAGTGAGCCTTCCATTCTAGTAGAAAAATTCATCATAAGTCACAGTGATGGATACTTTACTAGTATGCTGAAGAGCTTATTTGGGATTCCTCCATTAGCTATGGAAGGGGACCCTTAGAACTGTGGTGTTATGTAAACAATATGGAGCTTTTGGCAGTGTTCCTCACCATAAAAGTTCTGGAAAGGGAGTGGAGCCAAGAACCCCGGCTCCTCAAGCTGGAAAACCAGGCTGTGGTGTTGTTTATGCACAGAGTGGCAATTCATGTACTCACTTTGCAGTGAGGAGTTGCAGGGCTGACAGCTGCCTGTATAAAAGATCATCACTCTAGCTCCTATTCACATCCTGAGAGAAGCGAATATGCTTGCAAGCTTCCTAAGCTGTGGCTACAGACTTTTTCTAGGACTAAGGATTCAGGACTTCTGTGTCACTAGCATTTTATAAGTTCACAGGTTCATAGAACGTTACTAGGCTATTGACCCTAGAGTCTTTACAAGCCTAGTCATTAATTCCCAATAAAATACTAGATGAGATATATCGTCTATGCCTAAAGTTTTTCTAGCAAGGGCAACCCATGCCCAGGATAGAAGCAGGGACAATCCCCAGAAGAAATTTATAGATTCCCATCCAGTCATCCAGATTGCTCTTAAACAGGGTCATGGATGTGCTCTGCTTGGCATGGATTGGAAGCCTATTCCAGAGCAATGGCAACTTCTGAGTGCTGTATCTGTCTGTTCAGTAGGTCCTGTTTATGTCACAGACTAGATTGAGGTCCCTTGAATGGGTGACTCTAGTCCCATTTGACTTGTGGATGTGCAACATTTCTATTAGATTTGGGTCAGAGATAGCTCTGTAAGCTAGACATAAGTCACCTTTAATTAGGACTAAAACTCGGGTGTATATTACGTTACTGAACTTTTAAAAGTTCGAATGTCATATGGTCGAAGCCATATGATCGAACTTTTAAAAGTTTGAAAAGCTAAAAAATAAATAAATAAATAAATAAACAACAGAAAAAAACTACCTGACCATTTTAAACAGGGAGAAAGCCCCCCTGCACCCCCCACACCCCTGCTATTTAAATATACCAATTCTGAGATCACATTACAATGCAGGAAAGGGAAATCTTCCCATTCCGCACTGTACAGAGATCTCCATTGAAACTTTTGAAAGTTTGATCATATGGTGTCGACCATATGACGTTCGAACTTTTAAAAGTTCAATAACATAATATATACCCCTAAAACTCAGTCAAGGTACAGTGCAAAAACAAAATACACTAAGAACCAAAGAAAAATGGCCCAACATAGGGTGTAAAAGTGGACTCTACTTTAATAAAATAAATGTCTGTGTAATTATTTGTTTTATTAAAGTAGAGTCCAATTTTACAGCCTATGTTGGTGCGTTTTTCTTTGGTTCACCTGTAAGTAGGCTATATGCTACTAAGTACAGTGACAGCAACTTCAGTCTGTCCATATAGGACATGCTGGAGACCTTGGATTTTCCTAGTTAGAAATCTCTTGAGGTTTCTCAAGTTGCTGTAAGTGTCTGGTATGGTACATACCAAAGGAAACATTATATTCAATAATATGCCTGATGAGGAATGAATACAGGCTCTTGAGGTGATGCCTTTGCTAATCAGGTGAGCTATGTAGAATGTCTTCTTCACCACAGTAGAAACATGGTGGTCAAAGTTGAGGTCACAGTCAACTTGTGTTCCCAGGTCTCTTATGACCGAATTGGTACTTAAGAGTATTGCTGCTTATTTTATAATCATCAGGGGCATTGTTTTTACTGAAAGGAATGATTATGCATTTTTTTAGCATTTGGTTTAAGACCATGGCTTTGGCACCAGTTGTTGATCTGTGTAAGCCCCTTTTGAAGTATGTTGACATTGCTAGGGGATTCAATGACACCATCTAATTTGCAGTCATCTCCAAACTTGGTTAACCACAACCCTCCATTTTGGCTTGGATATCTGAGAAGTATATGCCAAACAAGAGGGAGCAAAGCACTGACCCTTGTGGGACCCCCGCTGGTAACAGGTCTGCGGGTAGAGGTAAAAGTCTCTCACTTTGACTGAATGTTTTCAATATGTAAGCCAGTTTGCAACCCATCTGACAACATAGGAGTTGATATTCAGCTGGGTAAGTTTGTCAATGATGCCAGAATGTGGGATAATTTCAAAGATTTTGGCAAAGTCAATATAGATTGTGTGCATGGCTTTGCCCTCATCTATGGCTCTGGTCATGTTCTCAAATAAGTCCACCAGGTTTAGCAGGCATGACCTGCCCTTGACAAAACCAAACTGGGATGGATCCAGGGTTTGGAGGTCACCTATATTCTTATTTATGAGGTTCATGATAATTTTTTCTATTGCTTTACAGATGAGGCTGGTTAAACATATCAATCTATAGTTACCTGGGTCTGTTGCTGAGCCGCCCTTGTGGAGAGATAGATAAAAGTTGTTGTTTTCCATTGGAGACAAAGCCAGTACTCAGGCTGTAGTTAAACAGAGTGCCTAATGGAGCAGCTTAGCTCTTGCTTTAGAACATTAAAAATGCAGCCGGGAATGCCATCTGGTCCCATGGAGGCTATGTTCTTAGTCTTGGAGAGATCATTGATGACTTGCTCTTTGGAGATGCAGGGAGGAGGAGATGATGAAGCTATGGTTTGTGGTATGCTGGGGGGATCAGGGGTGAAATTTTCAGAAAACATGACTGATAGTAGGTTTGCAATTTCTGCAGGGTCAGTGTGTGTGATGCCACCATAATTAGCTCAGCAGTCCTACCTTTTAGGTTGCAGGATATGATTGCTAAATTTTTCTCATGGTTGCCCTTTGATGATTTTACTGGTTGTCTTATTTTATTGTTTGGGCCAAGGAGGGTGCTGTTCCAGTTCTGGGAACTCACATTTGTATTTTTAGACAGCACCTTCTTTCACTTATTGTATAATTTATTAATACTAGATGTCCACCAGGATGGTTTGCTTTTTCTTGAGGATCTTGCTTTAATCCTGTCCAGCACAGCTATGTCGACACATTTGTGTAGATGTTTATACAGGACATCAGTATATATGTTAGTAGAGCCGTCAATGGCATCTGTGGAAACTGGAGCTTGGAAGTTGAGTATACCTTCCCTTAGGAGGGTACAGTTAACTTTGGTGAAGTTTTTTAGCCTGACTTCTCCTTTGGGGAGTTCTGGTGCTATTGCTACTTTTAAATGACTGATTTATTGGTCAGATTTAACCAGTGTGGGCCCTGCACTTGAGGCATTGCATTTGTCACTCATTCTGGTAAGGACCAGGTCTAGAATACTAGAGCCCCTTGTGGGGTGGTGCACTATTTGTTCCAGGGCATTTGAGTTAACAAGGTCCAGGAACATTTGTGCCAGTGAGTTTGGGCTTGTATAAGTTTCCCAATTAATGGAAGGATAGTTGGAGTTACTCATGACTAGGCTGTTAGGTTGTACCTTAATTGTCCCAAGTAGGTTTAAATAAGCTGTGTGGGCATCTTGGTTCATGGAAGGGGGCCTATAACTGACAATGGCTTGAAAGAGGGCCTTACCCATGGTAATTTGGACTTGGAGTAGCTCCAAAGAGTTTTCTTGTCTAACCAGTATAGAGGTGCAATTATCAATAATGAAGATAGATACTCCACCTCCTTTGGTTCTCACACCTTCAATTCATGGTCTGAAAATGTGGATGACATTGTAGCCTTGGAAGTCCGGGGTACTTTCTGTGACCATGAAGCAGGTTTCTGTGACTGCAGAAATGTCAACATCTTCCAGAGAGAGGAGTGCTTCCAGAGACTGAAGTTTCTGATTTAAACTCCTAGCATTCAGCAGGGTTACCTTTAGTTTTTTTGTGTGTTTGATATTGTCATGTCTGGAATTTTGCTGCTGTGACTTTGGCTAAAAAGGCATTATGGGGAGGCAAGTGCCTTGGCCAGTAACCAAAAGCTTAGAGGTGCCAGGTGAAGACCACCTCTGGCAAAGCAGTGTGGCCTATCCACTATGTCGTCCCAGCGTCCCAGGTTGACATGAACTGGATCGCATTAGAATGACACCAGAAGCTAAATTAATTATTGAAGTCAATCATTTTCTGTTTATATTGTGGTATCATCCTAGGCAAGGGTAAAATGCTGCTCAAAGCTAGGGACATACCCACCTGAGACACATATTCAGAGAGCTCAGCCATGTCTCTCTTCATATAGCCCAGAGAGATATGTCTCAAGTCCAGAGAGATATGTCTCAAGTCGTTCACACCAACATGAGCTATGATGGAGTCATAATGGTACTTGTTGACAGACTTGAGTGCATGCATGATGCGGTGAATCCTTGCACTAGACAGGAAGCTGACCATAACACTCTCCTTGTTCAACCTGGTGAGTGGGGCATCTGTATGTCTCACTACAGTGTCACCTATAAGTAAAACATTTGGAATAGTTGTGCATTGCCTTAAGGGCTTATTTGCTTAGACAGAAGTGCTAGTGTTTTATATGCATTTGTTGCTTTTGGTGTTGTGTTAGGTGTAAAATATTTGTGTTTTGGAGGTCTCTGATTTTTAAGTAGGTTTCTGGAGAGTACCTCTGCATATGAAGGTTTATGTGTTGGGTACATATTATGAATAGGAATCATGGTGTGTGAGCTGACAACCTGTTTAGTGTTGCTGGTCTGGGTGCAATAGAGCAGTGATTCCAGATTCTTACTGTAGGAGAAACTCTCGTAAACTATACTTAGGTGATTTAGGATTAAGGTGTTGTCAGTGTACATGAGGTAGTTGCTACACTGCCTCAGAAAACCCATGCCCACCAGGCTGGCAGGAGAAACAGAGGGAAACTGACAGTCCATAATGCAATGTTTGAACCTGGTATGATTCTCCACCACTGGAACAGTAAATCAGGGAGCCTCAATCTTCACCACTGGCAACAATGGGGGAACGTTCACTGGGAGGATGACAAGTACACACACAGTATTTCCAGATGCAGCTCTCTGCATCAAGTGCAATTTCCCTTAAGAGCACACAGAGACCACAATCAGTCGGGGAGCTGGTTTCTCCTTCTTTCTCCAGGTCCCCAATAAGAGTCCCCACTGGCACAGCTACAGAGTTGAGTCCTTAGCCAGAGTTCCAAGCCAAGTCCTCCAACAATCTCTCTGTCCAACCAGCACTTTGTATCTCTGCCCAAGTAGCTGACACACAGACAAGCTCGAAGATTTGTTTTACACCCACTCACACTTGGGAAAGGCTGGCACAGGTTTACTAGCTATGCCGACTTCTGCCCAGACTATAAGATCATTTTCACTGCCACCAGAACCCATTATCAGCTACTTTAAGGCCATTAACAAAGGGTGTCTAATTTTACTATGTAATATTAATACTAACACAAATAGTAGTTTGACTAAGAGCAAGGCTCTTAGGAGTTGGCCACACAGTGTCATCAAATAAATATGCAAGTACTCTCAAAACCTAAGCATCTCTACACAGATGAGTCACAACGAAAGGTGTAAATATATTTAATAATACATAATAAAAGAAGAAGACGATGCTAAATATATATTCACAGTGACATCAGAGTTCAAAACCTCAGGAACTATTTAAAACAACATTGTAGAACAGTCTCAAATAAATAAAGAAAAATATCTAAACAAAGCTTCACTATATTCCTGACTGTGTCTAAGAGAATTATACTATAACCTAAGAACTTACTAATAGAGCAAGGCATGTGTGGTGAATGGATCTTCTAGTTGTTGTCAAGTTCAAGACAGAATGCAGAATGCTCTGTGTCATTAAGAGACTTCTCAAATTATTATCTCAAATATTACTGCTGGGATAGCTTGCAGAATGACATAATTTCTTGTCACCTGATTCCTATTTCACAGGTGAAATCCCCATTACTAGAAGCTGGCAGCATTTAGCATCTACCTGTAAAAAAATACAAACAAAGGCTTCTGCTCAGATTTTTGGCAGATGCTGGAAGTCATAACATTCCTCCACATTTCAAGACTAGTAGTTTACCCTAAAGGGGGAACAGTGCAGGGGAAGACAGTGCACACCACCTCCTTGACCTGACCAAAGCCTTTGACACAATTCCCCACTTGGGCATAATAGATAAACTCTCTAAACTAGGCATCAATCCTTATGTTATCAGATGGGTAGCTTACTAGCTCACTGATAGAACCCACCTAGTTAAAATAGGGGAAGCCACCTCAAGCAGTAGACCTGTATCAAGTGGCATACACTAGGGTTCTATCCTGGGGTATCTGTTATTTGGGATATACTTTTCTGAGGTGCAGGCCAAAACCAGAGGGCTATTGCTGACTAGGTTTGCAGTTGATTTCAAGCTAGGCACTGTCATCGGTTCCCCTAGTGACATGGACATCTTCCAAGAGGGTCTGACCCAAACCAATGACTGGTGCTAGAAACATAGCCTCAAGCTGCACACCAAACAATGCATCATCATCCCCTTTGGGGGAGTGATGTCCTCACAGATTATCACATTAATAACAACATCCTAAACATGCAATCAGTCATGAGGGATTTGGACACCCAGATTGATACTAACCTGACTTTTGACCACCAGGTTGCTTTCATTGTACAGAAAGCTTTCTACATGGCCCATCTCATAAGTAAAGGCATCTCATCCAGGGATAAGGAGGTCATAACATAGGCCCATTATTGAGTACAATGCCCTGTTTGGCATGTACCTCGCAAAGCACATGCAACAACTAGAGACCACAGAGGTTTCTCACCAAGAGAATCCAGGGCCTCAAAATCTACCATACACAGATAGGCTAAAAGCCCTATTCATCTACTCAGTTTCATACAGACTCCTCAGAGGTGACCTCTGTCTGGCATACAAGGCAATCTCGGACCCCACCTTAATGGGACTGCTGCATATCTGCAAGTCAAGGTCCACTTGAGTAACCTGCACGCACAGCTTCAGCTTGGTCTGTGACATCAATAGGACTTGTTGGTGGGACAGATTTGTGTCCCAGAGACCCCCCCATCTGTTGAATAGACTACCCTCTGCACATCAAGCAGAGTACCTCTATTTACCCCTTTTTAAGCACAACCTGGATAACTGGATGGGAATTAGAAAATACATCCCTGGGATTATACCTGTGTCCCTGATGGACAGGGGCATTGGGTGCTGATTTGTCTACACATGGGCTAAACTGTTGGCTAGGCTTATAAGGAGTAACTTCCTATGATCCTATAAAGACAATTCAGAAAGCTCCCTAGTACAGATAGTGTGTCTCTTGCTGCACTGAAAACTGATACTATCTTTTAAAGCCTAGCCATAAAGTAATTTAATATCAGCTATTTTTCTGAAGTTTGCTGGACTGAAGTCAACCCTCCAGTTTCCTCTGTTAACAAATACATTTAAACAGTTACAATAGTGCATGTACATTTCTGCTCTCTTCCAGCAGGGCACACTGTGGATACATTTCAAGGACAAGCACTCTACAAATTACATTCTCAACACAAACACCTGTACAGAGCAGTCTGATATACACATGACATAAAGTTCTAATACAGTTGTAACACAAGCATCTTATATAAATCATGTTGACATTCACAAATAACATATAATTATTTACAAAATTTCAGATAGATGTGCTGGCAGTATCTCCTTTTGTCACACCTGGTATTCCAGCAGATAAGGAGAAAAAGATGGGGGGGCTCAGGCAGGGAGCTATTTTAGGATGACTAACCTATGGGGTGTACAGTAGGAGGCCTATAAAAGAGGGAATATATATGGTCTGATGTTGATAGGTAAAAGGTAAAATCTCTGCTGGGTGGTTCACTGAACAGCCAAGAGCTATTCAAGAGCTGCTCTCCTAGATAACAGTCACTTCTACTAGCATAACTGCCAACAGTTACTCCTTCTGCGTGATGTTGCATGATGGTGCTCTACACGCAAGCAAGAACAAAGTAGCTAATACAAAGAAACCAATGAAAAAGCTCAAACTGAGCCCTGCAGCAATGAAATAGCACAAATTGAGCCCTGGATCAGTAACTTCCAGTTAGATAGTTCTACTGTACGCTCCTGCCAAGAGGGTATGGGGGGCTTCTCCAAAAAAGATATCCTGATATTTAGTGCTCAATCTACAAACAAAACTGGATTCAGATGGTCTGAGTCCAATCTATACTATGGCCAACAGAAGTGCAACGGAACAACAGAAAAAAAGCAGGATACTTTTTTTTAATTAAATAAGCAACAGTGAAAAAAGCATCACAGTTTTTCTTGAATTAATAATAGTAATGGAATAAAACCGCAAAAATTGATATATTTTTTTAATTAAGTAATTGCAGCAGTTGGTGTGAAATACAGTCAAAGTGCAACAAAAGCAATAGTAAAATACAGTGCAAAGCAGCAACAAACAGTACCACTTTTTTAAATGCTGAAGTACCATAACAGTATATAAGAGAAGTGCAAAGAAAAAATATTTAGAGCCCTTTTGTGGGTTTCCCAGCCCAGAAAGACCAGGTAAACACCTAGAGGTACGAGATGAATAATTCCAGTCCTCCTAATATAAAATCATAGTAAGAGAGTGTCTGGAGTGAAGTGCTACCACAAACGTAAAGATATGGATACAGCCGTTACCTCAAATGGCTCATAATAGTGTGATTATTCAATAAAAGTACTTCACTTTGTATGAATGAGCCCAGAGTCACTCAATTGTACAGAATTTATAAAGGCAGTCAAACAAGATAAGTTGATTAATAAGCTCTCTAGACAATAAAACTACATGTAGAAATCTAAAAGTGTTTCCTCAACTTAGACCAGGCTATCTCCCAGTGCACTAGATAGAAAATCCACTGATCTTAATGAAAAAACAAGTTCTTGCTAGAGTGTAAAAATACACTACTTTATCCAACAGCTAGCTAGTTAATGAATTCAGATAAAGTAAATCAGTAGAAGACAATAAGAGGCAAAATGTACTTTTTCAATATAAGCTCAAGGAAAGGCACATAAAAATTTAAGATATTATCAGCAGTGTAAAAAGTGAAGAGCTTATTAAGCTCAATTTACAATAGGGGTGGGAAGCTTAAAATCACCAGGTTTAAAAAGAAGACTGACAAATGAAATGGTGGGTGAGAAACCCTACCAGGGAATTCCCATCAGTGCTATCTTATGCAGGCTTGAAATCCTTCAGACAAAGACAAAGGCCCAGAATTTCATTATGTCTGTCACACAGAACAAAACTACAAGGTCAAGATTTCTTAAAACAGAAAACAAAATGGATCAGGTAAAACAGATAGCAGCTCTATCAGTTGAAGACAAAAATATAGGTTTACTTTCTCATCCATCAGGGAATCACCAGCAGTGCTACATTACGCAGGCTTGAAATCCTTCAGACAAAGACTAGGACTGTTGCATCATAGAGGTTGACCTGATTAATAAATAAGAGAATGCAGCCCTCACCTTATTCTGCACAGTTTAGCAGGGTAAGGGGAGCTGATGGTGGATGGGGGTTTCCCTTTCTATGACAGGACCGTACCAAAACCACAAAAAAATGTAACTCTATACCAAGTTAAACTGAGCATGGCAATAAATTCAAAAGTACAAAAAGTAAGGTAACTAAAGTAACCTTGTCAATATTTATTCCCACATGATAGTAAAAGTAATAAACCATATAAACACACAAATTGCATAACAGCAGTGGTTGTTTAAGAGTTACAGAGTGCTGCTGCTGCTATCATGTGTGAACAAATATTTTACTTGATCTGGCTTTGAATTTTATACTTTAATAAATAGAATAATCCCAGTACAAACCAAGGAAATGCATCTCACTTATGGTGATAAGTGGCTCCAAACAGCAGGATACGTCTCCCCATTTTGCTCTCCTGTTCTTGCCCATTCCAGCAGGACTTTTGGAGGTGATTGAAGCCACCACTAAGCCTTCTACTTGTCAGATGGATTCTATGGAGTGAAGGAGGTCCTTCAGCTGAGCAAAGAGGTATTCTATGCTGCATCAGTTGATTAGTTTGTATGTGAGCCTGACTTATCTCAGCATCATATACCTTAGGTGTTTACTTTTCCGTGGTCAAGATGCATGTGTCTGGCATTTCTGCATATCATGACCCATTGATGGGCAGAACTAAAGCTCAGCACAAGTTGCTTGAACATGTAGAACTCTTAAATCTGTTGGAATCTTAACTTCATAAGTGACAAGATTCTCTGCCACTCAGTCAAATCTTTGGATATGAGCCAACTCCATTTGGCATATCAGGACAAAGCCCTGACTGTAGCCTATGTAACTCAAATTCACTTACCATCTTTAGGTGTCTGCTGGAGCTATAATGGGAAGAATGAGCTTACTTATTCTGGGGGAAAAGGGATGAGGAGAACTAAGGCAATCCAATGCCACAATCCTCTGCAGGAGGAAAGATGATTCAAGGAATTCCCAAGGGAGGGCATTTGGTCACCAAGCTGTGAACGCAATATCTTTCAGTACTGCAGGACCATGCACACACACAGAGGGAAAGCATAGTGGCTCCATCAGAGTCAGAAGTAAGACCTGTACCATACACTCTCTTTGCTGTGATGCTGACAAGAGCACTGCACACCCTCATGGCTACCTGAATGATGGCCTCTCAGGACAGCTGTATGCCTATGCTGGAAATAATCATGAGGGGAGATGAAAGTGCAAAGTCCAGGCGAGGGAGTCTTGATGACTGGCAGATATGAGGGCAAACAGAATCTAGAAAAATCTGTCGGTTTGTAAGGTCTGGAGTTTTTCTTATGTAAGATGACTTTCTTGATAGCCATTTATCTTCTTGCAGCACCTCTAAGCTTGAGCTCTTATTTCTAAAGAAAATTATGACAGGTATAGAGCATCCCTTAAGAACAATCCATAATTTCACCAAAGCTGTGCCAGAGTGCTCCTTAAATCACCTCCTTTATTTCCTGCTTTTCTTTGCAGGAGCAGAATTTAGTTGGAGTGAATAAGCGAGAGAGAGAGAGAGAGAGAGAGAGAGAGAAAGAGAGAGAGAGAGAGAGAGAGAGAGAAACATTTATGATATACATTTCCATCAAATGTTCAGGTTTTACCTGAAGTAAATGCAGGAATTCAGGGAAACAGCACAGTTGCGTGCTTTCTTTACTCCAGGTAGATGGACTGACTAGTTAAGCAAACCCTTTTCAAGAGAACTGCTAACTACATCTTGTTATGCCTACAAGTGGTTACACACCTCTTGGAAAATGCTTTTATCTATGACCACTCCACCAAGGTGTAGCTTCTGCCAGTGCATGCCTAAATGCTGTCTCACTGTATATATTTGTACCATGGCTACTTTGTTGGGAGTTCTCCCTTTCACTAAGTATTAATAAACCATACTTTCAATAGTCTGGCCTCATCTGACTCCTCAGTGCTTCAGTATTCTGCTTTCTGAGTGCTTATCTTTTGGCCTTCCTCCAACTCTGGTCTACTAAAGACAATTACTCACTGGTTCATATTCTTTCCAGCAGATATGCCCAGCAGATTACCTAAAATATTAACTATGACAGATGTGCTCAACATAACATTTGATTTGCAAGAGCTTTTGCACTGACTGTTTATTACCATTTCAGTATCCATTTTTTATCTGTTAGCCTAGCTATCAAGCTTCCATAGACAGATTTTCTTGTAAATTTGGTCACTAAATAATTTTGAGCAGGATTCAAAAAGAATTAGAACAGCCACACTGAGCATGTCTACTGAGATGTAACACTGCCTGATTTGTCTCCACATCCACACCACTACATAACGTAACATAAAGAGGGAGGAGCCACAGGTTGTTTTAGTATCCACACTTCTACATAATGTAACATAAAGAGAGAGGAAGCACAGATTGTTTCAACATCTAAACTCATACATAGGGGAGCCACTGGTTGTCTCAACATCCACACCCATACACAACATAACATAAAGAGGGAGGAACCACAGGTCTTCTCAATATCCACACCCCAACTTAATGTAACACAAAGCGGGAGGAGCCACAGGTTGTCTCAACATCCACACCCCTATATGATGTAACATAAAGATGGAGGAGCCACTGGTTGTCTCAACATTCACACACCTACATAATGTAACATAAAGGGGAGGCACAGGTTGTCTTAACATCCACAAGCCTACATAATGTAACATAAAGAGGGAGGGGCCATGAGTTGTCTCAACATCCACACCCCTACACAATGTAACATAAAGGGGGAGGAGCCATGAGTTGTCTCAACATCCACACTCCTACATAATGTAACATAAAGAGGGAGGAGCCATGAGTTGTCTCAACATCCACACCCCTACATAATGTAACATAAAGCAGGAGGAGGCACAGGTTGTCTCAACATCCACAGCCCTACATAAGGTAACATCAAGTGGGAGGAGGCACAGGCCATCTCAACATACACACCCCTACATACCGTAACATTAAGAGGGAGGAGGCTCAGGTCATCTCAACATCCACACCCCTACATAAAACAACATAAAGAAGGAGGAGGCACAGGACATCTCAACATTTGCAGCCCTACATAATGTAATGTAGACATGGAAGAGACACAGGTTGCTTCAGCATCCACACTCCTATATAATGTAACATAGTGAGGAGTCACAGGTTGTCACAGCATCCACACCCCTACATAATGTAACATAAAGAGAGAGCAACCACAGGAACAAGTAAAAAATGTACTTGTGAATGTGGAATTACACCATTAAGAGAGAACTGTGATCCTAAAACAGGCAGTGTTAATGAACCACACAAACTTTTCATGGCAATAAGAGCCATAACTATGGTGTGGAGAATGGGAAAGATGCCCTAGGTGCAAGCTGTTAGGATGAACAACTGGCAGGTGCTAAAGGTGCAGGAGTTCAGTACCAGCATTGTTTTATGAAGCCACTAGAACATCACTGTTTCATAAATGAATGCCAGTTTCTGAAAGTATCTAATATCCTTCTCTTCTGAAATGTTCCAAAGCATATGAGAGATTTGGTGGTATGGAACAAAGTCTGATAAAAAAGCTGGGCAGCTGTACTTCTTAATGAAACTGGAAAAAATGGGTTTGGAGTTCTGACTAGCATTTCATGAGCAAATAGGAAGAAAGCAGGATATGGAGATGACTATACAGGATTTATGTGGCTACACACAGATGCAGTGATTTATTGATTGGAGCTGCAAAAGCAGCAATTGTAGGAGCCTGTATATCAGACAATTGATGTGTTTTGAGAAAATGCATATTTAATTCAGATTTCAAGCCAACAATCTGCTCAGAAAATTGCTATGTGAAATATGTGGAACATTTCATTGACAGAAGTCAGGTTATCCAAAACAAATTAGATGAAAACCAGAACACCAAGGAGCTCTTCTTTGACCACCATTTTGATCTCAGGTTGTCTCCTGTTTCACTAGGTTTACCAGACTCACCTTAGACTTCCCTCAGCTAACCCTGACCCACATCTTGGTCCAGTGAGGAGATTGAGGATCTTGGTGCATTTTCATATAACTGCTGGGGATGTTTTTATTTTATGTCCCAACTTTCCCCTTCCCTCATGCTCACCTGTGCTGTTCTAGGATGGGCAGAAAATGAGGTGCGCTAGCGTATCATCCTGCCTCCATGGCAACTCAGTCAATACCTTTGCCTCCTTCTGATAGTACCACCATGCTTGTCTTCATCCTCCACTGGAAATCTACCATGAGGTGCACATAAGTGAGCCCCCTTCATCCCAGGATGGGTCTGGCCATCCTCACATGCCAGCAAATGAGATGCTTGAACTACTAACTGAACCCAAGTCACCTGGACCACAATTAAGGCTGTATCAGTCTACACCATGGTATTGGCTAGAAATTCTTAAAAGCCTTTGGTGCACACCAGCACATATATGAGTCAACATGTTAAGGAGATGGGTGAGGCTCACCAGGAAATGAGTGAGACTGCAGATGGACATCTGGTCAGATTCCAAGAACAAATGAATCTGATAGCCATATAATGGCCAGTCCAAAGGCCATCCAATCATAAAGAAACTGATCAGAGATGATATTGATGCATATCTTGTTGCTTTTTGAGACATATGCCATCAAAAAGAACTGGTTTCAGATTGACTGGGTCAAAATGTTGTAGTCGCATCTTACATGAGAAGCACTGAAGGCTTATATGAACATGAATAATAAAGAAAACTAGGACTATCAAAAGCCAAATAAAGAACTTTTAGTTAGGGCTGGTGTGTCTTTTAAAACACAAGCCTTAAAATTATATAATTGGATATTTAATAATTACCTTAATTTCTGGTGTCATTCTAAGAGGATGCAATATTTGCCAAAATGGAAAGAGATGGTCAACAGACTAAGCTGCTTTACCAGGTATGTCCCGCATCTCTTTCTTCTAGGCTTTCAAATATTAGCTAAAGTATTGTCTTTCCCCATAGTGTGTTTTTTAGGCAATGCCAGAATGAAAGTACTTCTGACAAAGCAAATCAAAACCAAGAAAATCTAAAGGTATTACTGCTCAGAGATAGGAGTCTAAACATAAAACTCCACTCCCTAGAAGCTCTCTTCACTGTAGGGAATGCTGACATCTGTGTGGTCACTGAGACATCAAAATATACCTCAAGGCTGGTCAAACAGGACAATTCACTTGAGCTTCTCCATGTTTAAATAACCACAGGAAAAATCCAACACTCCTTCCTTGCAAGCTATATGTCCTCCTATATGACCCAGGAAACCCATACTATGTATTTCAAATTATTGGAAACACTCACCATCTAACCCAGTACCATATTCATGGGCAACTTTAATTATCTTACTATTAACTGGGAACCCTGTATGACACCAAACATACAGGCACAGAAATTCCTGGATTTTGTAAACATAAACTCCCTGGACCAGATTGTCAATACACCAACCAGGGGTGCAACCATACTAGATCTTGTCCTCACTAATACAGGAGAGTGCTGCACACCCCCATAGTGTAATGTCTTCTCTGTTAGACCACAAAATGGTCTCCATTGAAGTAAAAATAAAACTTGGAACTCCAGCTAGCATATTCAGGAACTACTCTAAAGCTAACTTCCAGCTATTAAGTGATAACATGGCAAAACATCAAGCCCCCATAAACCCTGAGAACACTGCTGCCTATCGTATTATCTGCATAGAGGCAGCTGTACCCACCAGGAATAAGTAAAAAAACTACCTCAAAAAACAAGCCACCCTGGTGGAATCACAAACTCAGTAGGCTGTAAAACAGAAGGAAGAAAATCATGGCAAAAATTAGAAGGTGCAGCACCCAGCAGGATAAAAGCACTGTCATCAAACTAAACAAACATCTCAGAGGACAAAAAAGTCTACCAAAGCCAAATTTGAGTTACATTTGGCTCTCAGGCCAAGGATAACCACAAGGCATTCTTTAGCTATGTCTGCAACATCAAAGGCAATACACAATTATGTGCAGAGCTCATTGTAAATGGAGCCACCTATACTAAGCCAGAAGATATAAAAACCTACTTGTTGAGAAATTCAGCTCCAACTTTACCCCGCTCTCCCCCTCAACCTTCCCTCAGGAAATACCATCAAATATAACTCCCTCTGTTATCACTAGTGAACATGTCCTTAATGTTGTCTCTAAAGCCAAGAGATCTGCATCGATGGGCCCAGACAATATCCCAGGATGCCTTATAAACAGCAAGAAACATGACCTATCAGGACCCCTGGAATTGGTATTTAAATGTAGCCTCCAAACTGGCTTTGTGCCTCATGAATAGAGAACAGTGGCATTCATCCCTCCGCACAAAGGTGGGCCATCTACAGACCCATAAGTCCACTAATCTCATATGCAAAGTCATGGAAAGAATTATCATGGAAATGATTAATAATGACATAGTAAACCTTCAGACACTGGATCCAACCCAATTTAGTTTTGACAATGGGGACCATATCTATTCAACCTGGTGAACTTTTTTGAGAAGGTCACCAAAGCAATGGATGAAGGTAAAATGGTTCACACTGCCTATTTTGACCTTGCCAGTGCATTTGACACAATACCCTACTTGAGCATTATTGACAAACTCAAGAGGCTAGGTACAAACCCTTATGTTACCCATTGTATAGCCAACTGGCTCACAGATAGGACCCAGGAAGTCAAAACTGAGGAATTCAACTCTACAAATAGGCCAGTCACAAGTGGAGTCCCTCATGGCTCAGTCCTGGGACCACTCCTTTTTGGCATTTAGTTCTTTGAAATCAAGGCTAATGTCAGTGGCCTCAGGTTGACTAAATTTGCAGCTGATTGCAAATTCAGCACTGTCATTGAATCGCACACCAAAACAGCTGTTCTCCAGGAAGGGCTGCTACAGACAAACAAATGGTGTCAGACCCAGCAACTTGTAGTTTATTGGTCGTTTTGGGCCAGTTCCTAGCTTCTTTCAGCCCCCTGATATAAAAAACGCTAAACGCGCGTTTTTGGCTTGTACCTACTCAGCACAGATCCTCGTGGTGGCCAGCAGAGTAATCCAAGCTTCAGAGAGCTAAAAAAGCGACTTTACCTGATTTAAGTATAATTTTTGTGGCTTTCCACTTCTATTTATCTAGCAACTGTATTTCGCCTGCTTGCTGATACATTGTTACTGTTTTTCTGCATTTATTCTGGTTTTGCACTTGTTTCTCAATTTGTTACTTTTAAAATCTGTAACTGTTGCAAATTGTTTGTGTAGGCTGTGATAGCCGATTTATAGCATTTATAAGTGTTTACTGTATCTGTTTCTGCTTGTTTTCTGAAAAAAAAAAAAAAAATATCTCTTGTTTTCCCGCCTTACTAAGCTAGAATAGTCCAGTTTCAGAGCTTGCTGATCCCTGGGCTTTGTTTGCAGTTCCTGTTACTGAATCTTTACCTAATTTGGAACAGAGGAGGTTCCCTTGCTTACCAGTGGGAGTGGGAAGCATTGAGCTGCCTGTTGGTCCAGTTTTGTGAGGTTTCAGCCAGCAACTTGTAGTTTATTGGTCGTTTTGGGCCAGTTCCTAGCTTCTTTCAGCCCCTGATATAAAAAACGCTAAAGCAGCGTTTAGCGATTTAGCGATTGCGATTTAAGCGCAGAGCTGCCACTGTTGCACACTAGGGCAGCGCCGGTTAAGCAGGTTTAAACTATTCGGGCTACCTAAAGTCCACTCTTCAAATTTTCCCTTAAAACTACCTTCCTCGAACTATACTACTGATCAAATCAGCATCCTATAACTAGAAAGATCATCTCTACTTGACTCCAAGTAGACTATTCTCTATCTGTTAAACCTAGCACTTGCTCCTACAGTACTTATTACCTTGATACGGCACTCTTGTCATAGATAGTACCCCAAAAGGCAACCCCCATTTCTCGGTCACCCACATCCCCGAATCTTTTTTAAAGTTTTTGTCTATCCTTCTAGCATGTCGAGGGATCAGTTGCTAGTGTCCTCTCCTGCTCAGCTGGTGAACCTGGGAATATTGAGGCAATGTTACAATTGCCTCATGTACACTGAACAACCCTCTCCTCCTCCCACAAAACACAAATACATGAGAGATGCCACTATACGGCCAAACTGGAGGCTGAGCTCTCTCAACATAGGACTGGCAAGACCAGTCAGGAGGAGAAGGTTACCACACACACTATAGACCCAGTCTCACATAGTACCATTACAACCTCAAATCATACACATAAACACACAAAGACATACTCGGAGGCTCTGATCAAAAATCTACCAAAACAGCAGAGGCCACCAAAGCAGACACCCAAACAACCACCACCTCAGAACACAACACCTGCAACACATAGACCTCACAGTCAGAGTGTCAAACAGTCACAGCCCTTAAGGCCAAACACAATGCCAGACACGCTAGTCATTGGAGACTCCATAGTCAGACACACTGGCGTCGCGCTCACCAGACTGAGTAAGGAGAAGGTCACAGTAAGCTGTCTGTCGGGCGCTAGAATCCGCCACATAACACAAGCACTCGGGTCTCTCAACAGCAGGTACAAATATGACTCAGTCATTGTCCACGCTGGTGTAAACGACCTGAGACGTACCTCCTTGGACTACATGAAAAGAGACATTGAGGAGCTCTCTGATTATGTAGCCCAGGCAGGTATGACCCTGACCTTGAGCAGTATCCTACCTTCACCAAGAATGATGCCACAATACAGAGATAAGATGATCAGCTTTAACAATTGGCTTAAACACTGGTGTCATTCAAAGGGGATCCAGTATCTGTCTGCCTGGGATGACATGCTGGACAAGCCACGCTGCCAAGGGACGGCTTGCACCTGTCACCCTGGGATTCGGATATTGGCAAAGGCTCTTGCCACCCCCATAGTGCCTTTTTTAGGCAAGGCTCAAATTCTAAACCTACCACCCTAGAACACAAAATAGGAACAAAACTAAGGGTAATGCTGCTCAATGCCAGAAGTCTAAATCTCAAAATGCACGCACTCGAGGCCCTTCTCAGTATGGAGAACATCGATGTCTGTGCTGTGACAGAAACCTGGTTCAAGGCTCCTGAGAGCACCCCAGCGCTATCAGGTTTTACCTCATATCATGCGTTCCGGCCCCAAAATCCGGACAATACCAAGAAAGGAGGAGGGGTATCCATATTCATCAAGGACACCCACACCTCAAGACTGGTGGCAATGCATGATGCATCGGAGACCATCCAGGTGCAATAAACCGTAGGCAAGACTGCTCTGCAAATTGTAGCATGTTACAGGCCACCCTCACAAACTCAGGAACCTCACATGGCCTTCCTGAAAACACTAGAGGGGATAAATGTATCACCAAACACCATCATACTAGGTGACTTCAATTACCCTAATATAGACTGGGAACACTACTCAAGCCCAAACACCCTAGCCCAAAAGTTCCTGGAATTCATAAACTCAAATGCCATGGAACAACTAGTCACCATCCCCACAAGAGGAGATAACATACTTGATCTCATCATCACGAACATGGGAGCACAATGTTCAACACCGAAGTATACCCCTCACTGGTGAGATCAGATCACAACTAATCTCGCTGGAGGTCCTCATCCCACCCCACCTGAAATAAAAGACCACAGTAAAGAACTTCTCAAAAGCCGACTTCACACTTCTAAAGACTAGTGTGGTCACCTTTAACGGCCCCGAACCGGCGGAAAACAGTACTCAAGCCACTGAATCACTTACAAATGCCTTCTACCAGCACCTGCAGGACTGCATGGATAAGGCAATCCCAAGCAAAACAAAGACTCTTTGTACCAAAGGCAAGCGTCCAGTCTGGTGGACCCCAGCCATAAACAAACTCTACAACAAAAGGAGGAAGCTGCTACAAGATAGAGCAAAATCCTTAAAAGGTAAGACACCCTTGATCACTATAAGTAAAAACTAAGAGCTCTCATAAAATCATCCAAAGCAAATTTCGAGAGAAAAATAGCTAAAGACTCAAAAGACAATCATAAGGCCTTCTTTAGCTATGTTAGAAACCTAGGAGGAAACTCCCAGATATGCTCAGAACTAGTTCAAAATGATGTGAAGATTACTGATCCTACAGACATTGCCAACATACTGGCTGCCAGGTTCAGTGCAAACTTCTCCACTCCCCAAAAGGAGAGATATCTATACCAAGCGATTGCAGCCCCCAAACATCTCCAGCCCAAGTGAGAACTGCTCTCTCCAAAGCAAAAAACACAGCATCCATGGGACCTGATGGTGTCCCCGGCTGTGTGCTCCATGAACTCAATGAGGAATTAAACCCACAGCTAGGACAGCTGTTTAATCAAAGTCTTACCTCTGGATACGCACCCAGGAGTGGCGCACTGCAACTGTGGTCCCACTTCACAAAGGCGGTGCCTCCACCGACCCTGGAAATTACCGCCCATTAGCTTGACAAGCCTTATCTGCAAAGCCATGGAGAGGATCATAATGGACCTCATAAATAAAGACATAGGGAATTTGCAGACTTTGGATCCAACCCAGTTTGGCTTTGTCAAAGGCAGATCATGCCTTTTAAACTTGGTTGACTTTTTCAAACAGTCACCAAAGCCATTGATGAGGGAAAGGCAGTCCATACAGCCTACCTCGATCTGGCTAAGGCCTTCGATACAATACCCCACTCGGGTATCATTGAAAAACTCATCAGCTTAAATGTTAACCCATACATCACAAGATGGGTTGCAAACTGGCTGAGTGACAGAACCCACAGGGTCAGAGTTGCTGGCGCCATGTCAGACTCAAAGCCTGTCACAAGTGGTGTCCCACAGGGCTCAGTCCTGGGCCCACTCTTGTTTGGCATCTACTTTTCCGAAGTACAAGCAAATACAGGAGGGTTATGGCTGACAAAGTTTGCAGATGACTGCAAACTGGGGCCATAGTAGAAAACACATCTGACACAGATATCCTTAAGAGGGGTCTCACAGAAACGGATAACTGGTGCCAGAGCCACGGGCTAAAATTAAATGCCAAAAAATGCATAGTCATACCCTTGGGGAAAAACAAGGTTACCCCTAGCTACCAAATAGGTGGCAATCCACTGAGCACAGAAGAAGTTATCAGGGACCTGGGGACCCAGGTTGATAGTAGTCTGTCATTCGACACCCATGTAGCTAAAGTAGTTAGGAAGACCTTCTACATTGCCCACCTTATCATGAAGGGATTCTCATCTAGATCAAGGGAGGTCATAGTCTCCCTTTACTCATCACTCATCAGACCAATGATTGAGTACAATGCCCCATTCGGAATGTATCTGACCCGACACTTGCAGCAGCTGGAGAGGCCACAAAAGTTCCTCACCAAAAGGATAAAGGGTCTCAAAAATCTGTCCTATGCTGCCCGACTGAAAGAACTCCAGCTCTATTCAGTCGCACCGCTTGCTCAGAGGTGACCTTTGCCTAACATACAAGGCCATGTCAAACCCAGATTTGATGAATATGCTTCACCTCAAAAATCTAGATCCATCAGAGCCACAAGGGCGGAGACTTAAACCTCGACACGGCTATTAATAGGACGTGCTGGAGGGATAGATTCATCACCCAAAGACTCCCTATGCTGTGGAACAAAATCCCGGTACATGTGAGGCAGAGCACCTCGCTGGCCTTGTTCAAGAGAAATCTTGACCAATGGATGGGAGATCGCAGATATACCCCAGGGATTACCTCAGTGTCACTGCTCGACAGAGGCACAGCAAAATAATGGGTATAGTTCCCCATACTAAAGGGGTGGCGTAAGCCACAAAACGATGGGCTAGGCTTGTAAATGCCCTCGGGCAGATAGCCTAGTATGAACCTATGAACCTATGAACCTATGAACTAAAACTAAATGTCAAGAAATGCATAATTGTATCCATTGGGAAGTCATCCAGCTCTGTTAACTATCATATTGAGAACACACCCCTAAGAGCTGGTCTAGTAGTAAGGGACTTGGAAACACACATAGACAGCAATCTAGGGTTTGACCATCAAATGTCTACAGTAGTGAGAAAATCATTCTGTGTTGCACAGCTTATAAACAAATGTATGGCATCTAGGTCCAAGGAAGTCATTGTTCCACTGTATTTTGCATTTATCAGACCTGTCATTGAATACAATGCTCCTTTTGGTATGTACTTAACCAGGCATATGCAACAATTGGAATGTTCACAGAGGTTCCTCACTAAAAGAATAAAGGGTGTAAGTAACATGTCTTATGCAGACTGCCTTAAGGCCCTATCCATGTATTCTGTCTCCAACAGCCTGTTGAGGGAGCTGTATGCCTGGCATACAAGCCATTAACAAATCCCACTCTGATGGATATCCTGCATATCTGCTAAACAAACAGCACCAGGATGTCCCATTCTAAAGATTTAAACCTTGCCTGTGATATCAATAGGACCTGCTGGAGAGGCAGGTATGTATACCAGAGACTATCCTATCTCTGGAACAGGCTCCCCATCCATGAGAAACAGAGTTCCTCCCTAATTCAATTCAAGTATAAATTGGACATTTGAAAGGGGAGCAGGAAATTCATTCCTGATTTGGAATCTCCCAGGCCTCTGCTTGCAAATGTTTCATTTCCCAAGCTTCTGCTTACACTTATCAAAGGTATTAGAACTTGTCAAAGATTTGAGATGTATGGCTAGGATTAAAAAGGCCCTTGTGCTCATTAGCCTAGTAAACACATATGAACCTTTGAGCCTATAAAATGGTAATAGCTCAAAATGATTGATTTAAAGCATTTTTAAACTCATGGGTAAAACCTGAACTTTAAAAGTAAAATGATGGACATATTACAAGTTGATGAGTTCAGATTTATATGAACTGGCTTTTCAGAGTGATCCCAAGAGTAATGAGAAATTGGTTTTAATAATTGAAAGGTTAATAACTAATGCAGCACTATCTAATACTAAGCAACCTAGGTCTGCAATCAAAAGTATACAAACATCCATTATCATACAAAATAAGCAGCAACTAAAAAAAAACTACTCTATATGTGAAATGACAGGGAACATTGCTAAAATATTTAATTAACTGTGATTTCATGCTATTAATGGGCATGTAGATGCTATGCCTATAAAAATGCAATTTTAGGCAGCATGCTGTTAATGAAAATGTACTGTTTGAATATAATAAATTAATTATTGCAGTGCAT
Organism: Protopterus annectens; assembly: GCF_019279795.1. NCBI lineage: Eukaryota > Metazoa > Chordata > Ceratodontiformes > Protopteridae > Protopterus > Protopterus annectens. The sequence goes on from NC_056750.1 coordinate 131,966,139, forward strand.
GCAATATTTTGCCTCTGGGCCACTACTAAGTTAGACAAATGTACAACATTGGTGGATGGAAAAGAACTGAAGGGGCTACTAGATTCTAGGAAATGGTTATACTTATTACAGACCCTTATGTCTGCAGGCATAAAACATATGACAACAGAAAGGTGGCTGGAATATGTGTTAATGAGAAAAAAGTATTATTCTATAACACATGTAGAAATGCAAACACTGCTGGTTAAAGTATTAAAGCCTGTATGTTCATAGGTTCATAGGTTTGTACTAGGCTATCTGCCCTAGGGCATTTATAAGCCTAGCCAGAGTGTGTGTGGCTTTCACCACCCCTTAGGATGAGAATACTATGCCCATTTAGGGTTTAGTTTACTGTGCCTCTGTCTAGTAGTGACACAGAGATGACACCCGGGGTAAACCTACGGTCTCCCATCCACTCGTCAAGATTTCTCTTGAAGAGAGTCAGTGAGGGGCTCTGTCTAACATGGACTGGGATTCTGTTCCAGAGTGTAGGGAGCCTCTGGGTTATGAATCTGTCCCTCCAGCACGTCCTATTTATTTCTGTGTTGAGGTTCAAATCTCTTGCTCTCGTGGCTCTGATGGATTTGGATTTTCTGAGGTGGAGCATGTCCATTAATCCCGGATTGGACATGGCCTTGTATGTCATTCATAGATCACCTCTGAGTAGGCGGTATGTGACTGAATAGAGCTGGAGTTTCTTCATCCGGGCAGCATATGACATATGTTCAAGACCCTTTATCCTCTTGGTGTGGAACTTTTGGGGTCTTTCCAACTGCTGCAGCTGATGGGTGAGATACATCCCAAATGGGGCATTGTACTTAATCATGAGCCTGATAAGAGAAGAGCACAGGGGCACAATGACCTCTCTTGATCTAGATGTGAATCCCTTCATGATAAGGTGGGCAATATAGAAGGTCTTCCTAACCACTTTGGCAATGTGAGTGTCAAAAGAGAGGTTACTGTCTACTTGGGTCCCTAGGTCCCTGATTACCTCTTCCGTACTTAATGGATTACCACCTATGTGGTAATTTGTGGGTACCTTGTTTTTCCCAAAGGGTATGACTACACATTTTTTGGTGTTCAGTTAAAGGCCATGGCTCTGGCACCAATTATCCATTTCTATGAGGCCTCTCTGAAGGATGCTTGTGTCCACTGGAGTATCAATTATGGCGCCCAGTTTGCAGTCATCTGCGAACTTTGTCAGCCACAATCCTCCTATGTTTGCTTTCACCTCAGAAAAATAAATGCCGAACAAGAGGGGTCCCAGGACTGAGCCCTGTGGGACACCGCTTGTGACTGGCTTAGAGTCTGACATGGCTCCAGCAATTCTGACCTTGTGGGTTCTGTCCTTGAGCCAGTTTGCAACCCATCTTGTGACATATGGGTTTACATCTAAGCTGGTGAGTTTGTCTATGATGCCCGAGTGGGGTATTGTGTCGAAGGCTTTTGCAAGGTCCAGGTAGGCTGTGTGAACTGCCTTACCCTCATCAATGGCCTTAGTGACTGTTTCAAAAAGTCCACTAAGTTCAAAAGGCAGGATCTGCCCTTGACAAAGCCAAATTGGGTAGGATCCAATGTCTGTAGGTTCCCAATGTCTTTGTTTATGAGTTCCATAATGATCCTTTCCATAGCTTTGCAAATCAGGCTCGTCAAGCTTATGGGGCAGTAATTTCCAGGGTCTGTGGAAGCGCCACCTTTGTGGAGTGGGACCACTGTTGCTGTACGCCACTCTTTGGGTACGTATACTGTAGTAAGGCTAAGATTAAACAGCAGTCTTATGTGCGGGTTTAGTTCCTCTTGGAGTTCATGTAGTACACAGCCCGGGACACCGTCCGGTCCCATTGATGCTGTGTTTTTAGCTTTGGAGAGGGCGGCTCTCACCTGGGCATCTGAGATGTTGGGGAGGCTACACTCTGCTGGGATAGATGTTTCTCCTTTTGGCGGGGAGGGGGCGGAGAAATTTGCACTGAACTTGTCTGCCAGAATGTTGGCAACGTCTGTGGGTTCAGTGTATTTTGTGTCATTTTGGACTAACTCTGAGCATATCTGGGAGTTTCCACCCAGGTTTCTAACATAGCTAAAGAAGGCCTTGTGATTGTCTTTTGTGTCTTTTGCGATTTTTCTCTCAAAGTTGGCCTTGGATGATTTTATGAGTGATCATAGTTTTTTGCTAGTACTGATCAGAGATGCCTTCCCTTTTTGGGATTTTGCTCTGTCCTGTAGTAGCTTCCTCTTCCTGTTGTAAAGTTTGTTAATGGCTGGGGTCCACCAGACAGGGCACCTGCCTTTGGGGGAATGGGTCTTGGTTTTATTTGGGATTGTATGATCCATGCATTCTTGAAGGTGCTCATAGAAGGTATTTATATAGGATTCAGTGGTGTAGGTTGTGGTTTCCATTGGCCCAGGGGCCATGAAGGACACCACTTCAGTCTTAAGAAGTGTGAAGTTGGCTTTTGAAAAGTTCTTCACTGTGGTCTTTTGTGCAGGGGGTGGGGGCGGGATGTGGATTTTCAGTGAGATTAGTTTATGGTCTGATCTCACCAATGAGGAGTATGCTTCCGGTGTGGAGCATTTTGTCCCCATGTTTGTGATGATCAGGTCTAGTATATTATCTCCTCTTGTGGGAATGGTGACTAGTTGTTCCATCGCATTTGAGTTTATAAATTCTAGGAACCTTTGGGCTAGGGTGTTGGGGCTTGAGTAATGTTCCCAGTCTATGTTTGGGTAGTTGAAGTCTCCCAATATGATGGTATTTGGAGAGACATTCATACTCTTCAGTGTCTTCAGGAAGGCTGAGTGGGTTTCCTGAGTTTGAGAGGGTGGTCTGTAGCATGCTGCAAACTGTAGGGCAGTTTTGCCTATAGTTAGTTGCACCTGGATGGTCTCCGATGCTTCGTGCATTGCCACTAACCTGAAGGTGTGGGTATCTTTGATGAATATGGATACTCCCCCTCCTTTTGTGGTTCGGTCCAAGTTTTGGGGCCAGAAGGCATGATATGAGGTAAAACCTGGAAGTGCTGGGGTGTTCTCAGGAGCCTTGAACCAGGTTTCAATCACTGCACAGACGTCGATGTTCTCCATACTGAGGAGGGCTTTGAGAGCGTGCATCTTGAGGTTTAGACTTCTGGCATTGAGCAGCATTACCCTTAGTTTTTTTTTTACTTGTGTTTACTATGGAGGTGGGTTTGTCTTTTGAGCCTTGCCTAAAAAAGGCACTATGGGGGTGGCAAGAGCCTTGGCCAATATCCGGAAACCCAGGGGTGACAGGTGCAAGCCATCCCTTGCGAAGCAGCGTGGCTTGTCGAGCATGTCATCCCAAGCAGACAGACATTGGATCCCCCTAGAATGACACCAGTAATTAAGCCAATTGTTAAAGCTGATCATTTTGTCTTTGTACTGTGGCATCATTCTTGGTGAGGGTAAGATGCTGCTCAGGGTCAGGGTCATACCAGCCTGGGCTACATAATCAGAGAGCTCCTCTATGTCTCTTTTCATGTAGTCCAGGGAGGTACATCTCAGATTATTCACACCGGCATGGACAATGACTGAGTCATATTTGTACTTGCCTTGGAGTGACCTGAGTGCTTGTGTTATGTGGCGGATTCTAGCGCCCGACAGGCAGCTTACTGTAACCCTCTCCTTGTCCAGTCTGGTGAGCGGGACGGCAGTGTGTCTGACTATGGAGTCACCTATTACAAGTGTATCTGGCATGTTGTTTAGCCTTAAGGGCTGTGACTGTTTAGCACACTGACTTTGTGAACTATGTGTTGCATGTGCTATGTCTTGAGGTAGTGATCGCTTGGGTGTCTGCTTTGGAGGCCTCTGTTGTTTTGGTAGATTTTTAATCAGCACCTCCGAGTATGTTTTTGTGTGTTTATGTGTTTGGTTTGCAGTTGTGATAGGTCTATGTGAGACTGGGTTTGTGGTGTGCGTGGTTACCTTCTCCTCCTGACTGGTTTTGCCAGTACTGAGTTGAGAGAGCTCAGCCTCCAGTTTGGCTATATAGTTGCATCTCTCACATATATTTGTATTTGTTGGGAGGAGGAGAGGGTTGTCTGTGTACATGAGGCAATTGTAACATTGGCTCAAGATTTCCAGATTCACCAGCCGAGTAGGAGAGGACGCCAGCAACTGACCCTTCGACATGCTAGAATAGTGTAAAGGATTGCTGTGTAACTGAGTCAGAAAGGACCTATAGGGAAATGGGTACTAATTTAACATGTAATTTCATAACTACACAAGACTGCTCTCATTTCAAGCCACCTCAGAAACTTTGGGGAGAGGGAGCAGAACTAGATTTTATGTTGCCTGAAAATACATCTAGTAAAAATGGAGTGGCAGTAGGAGCAGTGACTTGACATGCTGTTAAGACTATGCAGCCCGGAGTATAACTCAAGAAGACATAGTGTAGGGCAACAGTAGTCTGAAAAACTGTTAAAATGCATAGTCCTGTTTAAGAGACATGGATAAATGAAAAAAAAACTTCAAAAGCAACAAAAATCTGCCTTTGTCTGGAAGGACTAGTAAGACCTGTGTTGTTGTAAACTTATTCCTGAATCTTATCAGAAAACACCAGTTGTTAAGTTAGGGAAAATCAGTACAGAATCTAAAAGGTAAGAACACTTAGTGCATGATATGGAACCTTATCAGAAAATTCCAAACATTATAGTAATGAAGGATATCTCTGCGAAGGAACATAAAGAGTTTGTAAGTTTTTCCCTTTAATGTCAAAACAGAGGGCTATTCAGAAACAGGGCTCACAGAAGAATGCAATTAAAGAGACAAATGTTATTGAGGCAGAAGTAGAAGGAACTGCCAAAAGCAGAAAAAAAGTCACTGGCATGAGCTGTCTTTTGTAGAGGAAGGATTAGAAGAATAAACACTTATATCTGTATTAATGGTAAAGAGACTCTATCTTGTGCTTTGTACCAGTGTACTTATGGAATTATTCCTGACTCATCAGAAGTGCAAATAATGAAAGACAATTTTAAGAAAGCATAGTGAGAGAATGATACATTAAGGGGTGCAAGAGAAAATATAGCCAGTTAATAAGGAGAAACAGATGAGCAGAATGAACAGAGCCCAAACCTATATTTTGATTAAAAGAATGATTTACTGTATAGTGTGAACAAAGACAAAAAAGAAATACTACACCAACTGCGAGTTCCAAAATGTTTTAGAACACTTGTGATGAAACTGTTACATAGCCATATTTTAGGATTGCACTTAGGGACGGACAAAGCCAAAGCTAAAGTTTAATGAGGTTTTTTGACCTGATATAACAAAAGGCATTGAGAACTTCAGTGCATCTAATACAGAATGTTAAAACAGTGCATCACATCCACTGGTCAGAGATTTGTTGATCCCTATACCTATTGCTGAAGCCCCATTTTGATACTGCAAGTCCATTAGTAGAATCCTAGTAAATTCTAATAGTAGCTGTCAGTACCTTCTAATGATTATTGACCATCATACTAATTTTTCTGAAGCAGTACCCCTGTGAGAAGCCATTACTAAGTTAACAGCCAAAGAGCTAGTGCTACTTTTCTCCTGGGTAGGGATCCCAAAAAGTAATCATAGACCAGGGAATGCCATTTACTTCCAGGATAAGACATCAGCTCTGCCATTGTTTTAAGGTAAAACAGTTAAGAACTTAGCATACCACCTTCACACTAATGGATTAGTGGACTTTTTAAAAAAAACTCCAACATCTGTAATGAAGTCCATGCAGCAAGATGGCAAAAAAAAAAAAAAAAAAGAGATCAGTTAATTTCCTACCGTTTGTCTTCTGTAAGACAGGTGCCCTGATCCTCAACGGGATTTACTCCATTCAAGTTACTATATGGGAGACATTCCTGACATTTGTTGGACATAACAAAGGAGTCATGAAAGGAGGATAAAGCCTTGTTTAAAAGTAGATAGCACAATTTACAAACTTGCAAGACAGATGAAAAAATGATATGTCAATAACAAATGAACATATGCAACAAATGGTGTATAATAGGAATGCCAGACTTAGGAAGTTCAAAACAGGGCACCACATACTAGTATTAGCTCCCTGTGTTGAAAATAAATTAATTGCTGAATGATAAGGACTCACTGAGGTAGTACAGAAAATGAACAAAGTTAACTACAAGGGAATGCAAACTTGAAAGAGAAAATCACAGCAAGTATGACACGTTACATGTTAAAACCATGGAGGGAAAACTGAAGCTGCTGTAGTTAGCTTGTGAGTTTATATAATTACCAGTAGTATGGTGTAAGGAAATTTTTTTCTGCTCTGTGGCCTTTTTTGGTATTAGGAAGTAAAATTGTTATGACAGATATTTTTTGAACTACTTGGTGGAACAGGTTCAATACTGCATTGTAATGGAATTGTGCTAGGGAGAAGGTAAATGTAAAACTATATAGAATAATAGCAAATCATTTTCTTTATTATCATCAGCCCATTTCTCCCATTTTCTGCACAGGGTCAGGATGTTGCATCAATTGTCACCACCTATCTCGATTCAGTGCCACTCTCCAAGCTTCTTTGATACTAATGTCTGACTGTAGCAAGGCTTCTCTCACACAGTCCATCCATTTCTTTATAGGATGTCTTTATTTTCTATTGCCTTTTTCCTGTCTCTCCCAAATTTTCTTTGTGAAATCATCTGCTTTTTTGCACAAGTGGGAGAACCATTGTAATCTCTCTTGTTGACATTCTCATCAATTGTATTTATTGTCTTCTGCTCTGATGTCATAATTTCTTCATCTGACCCACAGTGTACATCCTATCACACGTCCAGTACATCTAGTGTTCTCAGTTGTACTGCCTACTGACCACGTTTCTGTACCATACAGTAGTACTGGTTGTACCACTGTTTTGTACACCTTACTTTTCAGCTTCTTTCACATTCTTCTTGTCTCACACCAGCCCTGACACTATACCAGTTGACTGCAAACCCATTTTATTCTAGCTTTGACCTCCTCATTCAAACTTCCCTTCTGATAATACCAAAGTCAAAAAGAAATGCAATAATTGAAGTGAAAAAAAGAAGTTTAAATTGGAAGTTACTGAGGAGTCACAAAGTGAATAAGAATAGCCTGGATGTTTTGGTCTCTAAGCCAAATAACTCCATAAAATGTATTAAAAGTGAATGAAATATCCGGATTTAACACTTATCTAGAGCCAAGCACTAAAGAGCTCATAGACAAGCTAGGTAAAACAAAGTTTTTGACCCTCCTTGATTTAACCATGACTTACTGGCAGATTTCCCTCTTCCATGAAGCCAAAGAGAAGACAACATGTCTCACTCCTGAGTGCCTCTTTTGTTATGTTGTCTTACTGTTTGGACTTCATGGAGTTGTACCGCTTTTCAATGGTTTCTAGAAAAATACTGAAACCTCATGCCAGGTACTTAGCTGGGAGCCTTCATGACATAATATTTTATTCAGTAGATTGTGCCTCCATTTAGCCGAAGTACAATCTATGCCAGACCCTTTAAGACAGTCAAAACGTATTGTTAATGCTGTCAAAGGGAAGCTATGTACAACAGATGCCAGATACTTAGTACATTTGATTTGGAAATAGTAATTAGATTACAGACAGGCAAACTAGAACCTGTCAACTACTTGTTTATTCCCACTACTGACAACAAGTGACAGTATTTTTAAACGTTCAGCAGGCTACTATAGATACATTGTTCCCAACTTTGCTATTATAGTTTGTCCTCTGCCAGACCTT